>NC_080111.1:390000-667500 GCF_950005125.1 Chionomys nivalis
CCTTTAATCCCAGCACTTGGGAGGCAGAGGCAGGCGGATCTCTGTGAGTTCGAGACCAGCCTGGTCTACAAGAGCTAGTTCCAGGACAGGCTCCAAAACCACAGAGAAACCCTGTCTCAAAAAACTTAAAAAAAAAAAAAAAAAAAAAGAAAAAGAATTATTTTTCTATCTGCATTTTCAGTGGGCACTTCTCAGATAATAAAAAATGGCAAAATTCATGAAAATGATCTAAATTTTTAATTACTTTCTAAATATTTTCTATCTGCATTTTAATGAGCACTGCACAAGTGTAAAGAACGCCAAAGTTCATGTGAAGATCTACATTTTTAACTATTCCTTTCTTCAAATAATATTAAATGATGTTTTAATAAATATGATTTATCAAAAGAGAGACCATACAGGAAAGAGAAAGGCTGGGTATTTTAGGGCCTTTGACAGCTCTCATTTCCTGTTCTTTGAGTAAGAGGGTCACACAATGATGTAGGCACCCTGCCAACACACAACCTTTCCTTGTCAGGACTTCTAATGAGTGAATCAAAATCATGATGGCTTAGGAAACAACCGTTCTACAATAGTTGCTACTACATCTGATTTTCTTTTCAGGCTTCAGGACCATAAAACTTCATTAGTATCCAAATTAAAATATAATAAAAAACTGGAGACCAATGTTTTAAATGAAGTTCAAAAAGTATCCAGATGGTCTAACAGCAAGGAAAAGAAACAGTCTTTAACACGACTTGAATCACAATAGGTTTTTTCCTACTTTATTAATGTTGTTATAGTAAAATACTGACCAGAAGGTATACAGACAGTTCTGTGAAACATATGCAATATAAAATCAAGTTTTTAAAAAAAATATAAAAAAATTAAAAATTAAATATATATAAATGGGATAGAAAAATGGCTAAACTAGCTGATCTTCCCAGAGGCCTTGAGTTCAATTCCCAGCAACCACATGGTGGCTCACAGCCATCTATAATGGGTATAATGGGATCTGATAACTTCTGTCATGCAGGCATATATATGCAAATAGAGCATTCATATGCATAAAATACACTAAATTTTTTTAAAAACTAAAGTATAAGTGTATGTGCTCATGCCTGTGTGTGTAGATGTTTTGGTATAGAAGGAAAAAAGCATAGAATTCACATTACAAAGTGTGGCAGAAGACAGAGTGAATAAGTGATAGTGTTTGAGGTGGTTAACGGTTACTGTGCCAATTAATTTGATCAATCATTCTAAACTTTATACAATACAAATCATAGGGCCACTCTGTACCTCATCTATACAATTAAAAACGTCAGCATCTAATAGGGATTTCTGAAAAATTAACTCAGGATATGGTTATGCCTCTCTCCTAGCTTCTCCTAGTTTGCTGGAAATCTCTGGTGTTCAGTGATTAACAGATATCTGTTTACACCCTCAAAGCTGTCCAAATTACCCTTTTTTAAAATACATGTTTTGGCCAGGTAGCACATGCCTTTAATACCAGCACTTGGGAGGCAGAGGCAGGAAGAAGCAGATCTCTGAGTTCCAGGCCAGCCTGGTCTACAGAGTGAGTTCAGTTCAGGATCCCTCTGAGTGCTGGGATTAAAGGTGTGAGCCACCACCATCTAGCTTTAATATGTGTGTGTGTGTGTGTGTGTGTGTGTGTGTGTGTGTGTGTGTGTGTGTTTTATGCCTAGGTGTATGTGTGCACACTGTGCTCGTGCCTGATGCCAGCACAGATCACACATAGGTATCAGATTCTCCAGAATTGTAGTTCCAAATGGCTGTGAACTACCCTGTGGATGCTAGGAACTAATCTAGATCAAGTATTCTTAATCACTGAGCCATCTCTCCAGGCCTAAGAAGTCCCTTTTCGTATTATGCCAAAATTGGACAAGCACCAATTTCTTAAAAGTTATGCAGCAGAATCAGAAAACATGTAAGCTTTTCGTACTGTCTATACATGGTTCCTAGAACATCTGTAGAGGTGAGCTGAGAAAGCAAGATCCACACTGAGCAGGGGCAGCACCATACCTGGAGTTGGGACCCTAGACTGGACTAAAAGGGAAGTGGAAAAGGCCAAGTCAGCACTAACATTCCCTTCTCAGCTTCATGAGCTACCTAGATCAGGGGTTCTCAACCTACTGGTCTTGACTCCTTTGGGAGTCACACAGCAGAAACCCTTGTAGCGGCAGAAATACTTGTAGCTCTCATTGTGCAGTACAAAACACTAAAAAGATAAACAATGAAAGGACTGTTAAATTTAATAAAATTAAATTTTACCATTTCTTCTAAGGATATTCATTAGTAAAACTGTTTTGTTTCTTTTGTTTTTCAAGACAGGGCTTCTCTGTGTTGCCCTGGCTGTCCTGGAACTCACTCTACAGACCAGGCTGATTCTAACTCGGCTACTTGCCTTGGCTTCCTGGGTGCTGGGATTAAAGGTGTACGCCACCAACAACCAGCTCAAACTGGCATTTAAAAAATGCAGTTCTCTTGGGGCTGGAGAGATGGCTCAGAGGTTAAGAGCATTGCCTGCTCTTCCAAAGGTCCTGAGTTCAATTCCCAGCAACCACATGGTGGCTCACAGCCATCTATAATGGGGTCTGGTGCCCTCTTCTGGCCTGCAGGCATACACACAGACAGAATATTGTATACATAATAAATAAATAAATAAATAAATAAATAAATAAATAAATAAATAAATAAATATTTTTAGAAAAATGCAGTTCTCAGAATCAAAGAACACAAAGTAAATTCATAGTTTGGTCTTGATGATAAGATGCCAGCTGTGTCTTTAGTATAAACTATCAACATAGTGAAATAAACAATGTTTATTTTATTATTTTTTTTTAAAGATTTATTTATTTATACAGTATCCTGCCTGTAGGCCAGAAGAGGGCACCAGATCTCACTACAGATGGTTATGAGCCACCATGTGGTTGCTGGGAATTGAACTCAGGACCTTTGGAAGAGCAGTCAGTGCTCTTAACCGCTGAGCCATCTCTCCAGCCCCAACAATGTTTATTTTAAAATAACATCTTAGAACTATCAAGAAATATGTTTGACCACTCACATTTCCCTAAAAAAGTCTCAGAGTATATCCACCCCACCTTAGGGACCCATGCAGAGAGAAAAATAAAATACATGAATGTCTACAGAGAAATCCTGTCTCGAAAAACAAAAACAAAAACAACAGGCCGGGCGGTGGTGGCGCACGCCTTTAATCCCAGCACTCGGGAGGCAGAGGCAGGCGGATCTATGTGAGTTCGAGACCAGCCTGGTCTACAAGAGCTAGTTCCAGGACAGGCTCCAAAACCACAGAGAAACCCTGTCTCGAAAAAACCAAAAAAAAAAAAAAAAAAAAAAAAAAAACAACAACAACAACAAAAAAAAGGCAGGGTTTCTCTGTAGCCTTAGAGTCTGTCCTGGAACTAGCTCTTGTAGACCAGGCTGGCTTCATACTCCTGCCTCTGCCTCCCCAGTGCTGGGATTAAAGGTGTGAGCTACCACAGCCAGGCAAATTTCTATTTCTTTAAAATAGAAAAAAAAAGTATTAGTCTGTTTAAAAATACATGGGAAAGTGCCAGGAGCTGGCAGACCACGCCTTTAGTTCCAACACTGGGGGTGGGTGTTGGGGTAGAGGAAGGTGGATCTCTGAGTCTGAGGCCAGCCTGGTCTATAGAATGAGGACCAGGACAGCCAGGGTTAAACAGAAAACCATGTCTTGAAAAGCTAAAAGGAAAAGGGGAAAAACAAAAAAAAACTACACAGGAAAACTAAACAAGTTTAACTATCAGTATTGTTTCTTGCTAACAGAAGTAACAGAATGCTATTATAGAACCAGAGAGCTTAGGAGTATTAAATTCTTTTTTTTTTTTGGTTTTTCGAGACAGGGTTTCTCTGTGGTTTTGGAGCCTGTCCTGGAACTAGCTCTGTAGACCAGGTTGGTCTCGAAATCACAGAGATCCACCTGCCTCTGCCTCCCGAGTGCTGGGATTAAAGGCGTGCGCCACCATCGCCCGGCCCTAAATTTATTCTAAAAGTCAGCTAAACCTACTTGATACAATAAAAATCTGTGTCTACTCCAGCCCGCTATTCATTGTCCCCCTTTCTCCACCTCATTCTCTTTCTCTCGGCTGCTCTTCGTAGGTCTCAAGGAAGTATGGGGTTTTGACCAACTGAATGTCTGGCTACAATCCAGCATTAGCTTAATGAAGTCCTGGCAACAGGACTACTGGGCATTATAGACTTTGCCTAAAATAGGCAGGATGCACAGGCAACACTGTGCAAACAACAAAGCTCTTCACAAAAGCTTCCCAAATCTTTTTTGCTACGTGTTCATTTTAAAAATTTTCCAGCATTTAGGATTTCCAACATTTTACTACATCATAATCACAGAGCAGTACACTGTCTAGACTCCTTAGATACTGAGGAGTGACATAGGGCAGAGCTATACAGCAGTATATCTGCAGTAGTACACTGTATCGACGACTCCTTAGATAATGAGGAGTGACACGGTGCAGGGCTATACAGCAGTATATCTGCAGTACACTGTATTGACTCCTTAGATACTGAGGAGTGACATGGGGCAGGGCTATACAGCAGTATATCTGCAGTACACTGCATCGACTCCTTAGATACTGAGGAGTGACACGGGGCAGGGCTATACAGCAGTATGTCTACAGTACACTGTATCGACTCCTTAGACAGATACTGAGGAGTGATACAGGAATTTCCTGTGACCCCTTGCCTGCAGGAGTAAAGAACTTGTTATGCTTGCAGCTGCTCTGAGCAAACAATTTGTTTTCCTGTGTTTGCAGCTGCTCTGAGCACGAGACCCTCAGGAGTTCCTGATGGCAGGTAAGTGGTTTCTGGTGGGCTTGCAGCTGAGAGTTAGTGCATGGCCACTGGTCAGGGAGATCCTATATGAGCTGCCCTGGAACACAATAAAGTTGGCTTCAAGGATGACCCATGTCTCTGTCGTGTGTGTGTGTGTGTCAATCTCTAGGCTTCTTGGGGAATTCAAGGATGACCCATGTCTCTGTCGTGTGTGTGTGTGTATGTTTCAATCTCTAGCCCCTTGCTCAGCTCGCGAACCGTATGGTAGCCTAGAGAGCAAAGAGCAGAGTTTGTGTTACACAAAAGTAATACATAAGGGTTCCTTTCTCCCCACATCCTTATCAGTATTTCTTATCATTTGTTTTATTGTTAACGGTCATGCTAACTGGGGCAAGATGGAATCATAAACCTGGTTTTTTGTTTAGTTGGTTTTTCAAGACAGGGTTTCTCTGTGTAGTTCTTGCTATCCTGGATTCACTCTGTAGACAAGGCTGGCCTCAAGCTGAGAAATCTGACTACCTCTACCTCTGGAGTACAAGGATCAAAGGTGTGCACCACCAAACCTGGTTTTAGACAGTCAGAGCTAGAGACCTATTATTTCAAAAATAAATCAATATAAAGGTGTGTGTGTGTAAAATAAGCTCGAAGAGGTAAGACATGGCTTAATTTACTCATAATGTATGTTGTACTTCATTTTTTACCCTTTAATGGGGTTTGTTGGAGTTTTTGTTGTGAGGTTTTGTTTTTGTTTTCTTGTTTTTTCCAGACAGGGTTTCTTTGTGTAGCTTTAGCTGTCTTGGAACTTGCTGTGTAGACCAGGTTGGCCTCGAACTCATAAAGATCCATCTGCCTCTGCAAAGTGCTGACATTAAAGGTGTGTGCCACCACAACCTTGCAAGTTTTTATCTTTAATCTCATCTCACATTTCAACATATTTGAAAGTGAGATTTGTCTTTTTTTTAATTACTCTGTCACCCAAGTGCTGGGACTAATTGCATGTGGCACCACACCCTGCAGGATTAGTTTTACAATCACTAAGGTTTCATAATCTAATTGACAGTATTCTTTCTTAGTGATGCTTTTGGTTTGGTTTGGTTTTAATTTGAGACAGTGTCTCACTATGAAGCTCTAGCTGGCTGGAACTCGCTATGGAGACCATGTTGGAACTCAGAGAGCACTTGCCTCTGCCTACTGATTACTGGAATTAAAGGGATGTACCATTATGCCCAGGTTTTAGTGGTGACTTCTAAAACCTTTAATGAAGCCAGGCGGTGGCGGTGTACACCTTTAGTCCCAGCACTTGGGAGGCAAAACCTCAAATTTTCAGAGCAACTGAGCTAACATATGCCAGCACCTCAGTCACCCTATTTACAGTTTACAATCGTGTATTTCCTAGGTGTTTGTCCCAGTGCCTTCTCCTGGCTGCTCTTCCAAAGAACTCCATAACCAAACCAGTTCCTTCGCCAAGCCTTAAGGAAATTTTAAGCCCTTGTTAGTACCTGTCCAGTCACAATGACTTCTCCAATATCTATACTGTTACGATCATTTTATTACTGCCTATAAGCATTCTGTATATTTTATGACATTTTATATTTTGGTTGTTCTAGTTAGGATTACTATCGCTGTGATGAAACACCACAACCAAAAGCAACTTGTGGAGGAAAGGGTTTCTTTGGTTTACATACCCAGAGTCACAGCCCACTGAGGGGAGCCAAGGCAGGAACCTGGAAGCAGTAGCTGATACAGAGGCCATGGAGGAGGCTTGCTCCTCATGACTTACAAAGCCTGATTTCTTAGAGAACCTAGGACTACCGGCCCAGGGATGGCACCACCACGATGGGCTTGGCCCTTCTCCATCAATCACCAATAAGAAAATATCCAACGGCCAGATCTCAAGGAGATATTTTCTCAATTGAGGTCCCTGCCTTTCAGATAACTCGAGTTTGTGTCAAACTGACCTAAAACTAGCCAATATGGTTCTCCAGTTATTATCTGGCTCCTCACTCAACCTTAGCTCCCCTAGCAGCTGGGACCATAGGCATGTGCCAAACCTGGATACTTTAACCCATAACTTAGCAGCTGAACACATATCAAATATTGGAATCACAGCCCACACTTCTGTATGCTAGCACTCGTGTATGATTGCACATGTTAGATATTTAATGAATATATGATGAATGAAAACAACTGGTGAAATAGAAAACTGTCAAACCAAATAGTATGTAATTACTTTGAAGTGATTAATCAATTTATCTTTTTTAACTTGCTAAATTTACAGAGAAAACAATTCACAGAATGTAAACATTAAAGGCACCTCAGTATGATCAATTCTGCCTTATAAAATGAAAATGTATTGCGAGGAAATATAATTAAGAATCGAAATTTGGAAACTAGGTGTTGTAGACTACTTTAAGGTGTGTTACTTTTGTTTATGCTCTGGGACATTTGTTTAATGATGAAAAGATGTGTTTGATTAAATAAAATTCACCTGTGGTCAGAAGCTGCATTAGCAGCTAGCTGATAGGAAGTAGGGAGGAGTCAGGGAAGGGTCTATAAAGAGGGACGAGAAAAGTACAAAGACTTCCTGGGGGACATGAGGAGGTGAGCTGCTTGCTATTCAGCCTCTCTGGGAAGCAGGATTCTACCTCAACTTCTGGATCTTAATAGATTAAGTTCTTTTAGTAGTTTTGAAAGAGTCGGTGCCTGAGAGAACAGAATTTCTTCAGGCTGAGGGTAGCGGCGGAGTTGCAGTTGCTGACCAGGATAGCCACAGTTTAAAAGGCAAACATTAAAAAGGACAACAACTGGGCATGGCGGCTAGCAACTGTAAACCCAGCCCTCAGACAGTAAAAACAGCCTTGGCTACACAGTTGGCTCCATGTTACCATGGGCTATGTAAGGGACCCTGTCTTCCTCCCAGCCCCCCCAAAAGAAGAGTACTTGACATGTGAGCTCAAGCTATAACCCAGTGAAGGAGCATTTGCCTGACATGGGTAAGGCCCTGAATTATATACTAGCAACAGAGAAATCAGCAATGAGAAACTTTTTGAGGTTTTTCGGGTTTTTTTTTCCCTTCGGTTTGGTTTGGTTTTAGAGACAGGGTTTCTCTATGTAGCCCTGCTGTCATGGAACTCGCTCTGTAGACCAGGCTGGTCTAGAACTCCAGCATCTGTCTCCCAAGTGCTGTGCTGGGAAAAAGTTTTAAAAGTCAAAATATCCTAGGTTGAAAAAGTTCTGCTACATTCCAGGAATTTCTATGCCTAAATATCTGCATACATGAAAAAAAAACATGCAGCAAAGTTTATAATAACTACATGAAACAAAATATTTAGCACAATGCCTCTAACTAGAAAGTCTGCAACAAATAACTGTCAAGTAATTAGATACTGTTAAAAGTATATGTATGCCGTTCAGGAATACTGACATTAAGTTTTATCTCTGGAGTCTACATGGTGAAAGAAGAGAACTCCCAAGTTGTCCTCTGACCTCCACACATGTTCACGCACACACAAATAAATGATAATAAAAAGTTGGGGCAGTGGTGGCGCACGCCTTTAATCCGAGCACTTGGGAGGCAGAGGCTGGCAGATCTCAGTGAGTTCAAGGACAGCTTGGTCTACAAAGTGAGTTCCAGGACAGTCAAGACTGTTACACAGAGAAACCCTGTCTTGAAAAATCAAAAAAGAAAAGGATAAAACTCAGCCTGCACTGTACTTGACACACAGCAGACATTCAAAATGGGGACGTTCCTACTGATAAATAGCAATTATCTCACTTCGCTAGTTATTCTCCACAGAATCTAATACACAAGCATTTTATAGGTGTTGGGGTTATTTTTTGGTAAATCCTTTACAAAACTCGTTCCTTTAAACAACATTCATTTGCTATAGAAACCCACTGCTTCTCCAACATAATTCTCATGCCAATTGTGAGGACAGGACTCAGCTGAATTTCACAGGACTCTCTCAGCACCTTAACAAAAAGATGTCATGTTCTAAACAACAATGCTATAATTAGTGGCCTAAATAAGTCAAATAGGCTGGGAAGATTTCAAGAATCTGCTCACCTAATTTACAAAATGAAGAATGCAGACCAAAAGGGCATCCTTTTGTAATTCAAGACTAGTGCTTGTTAACTCCCTTTTGACACTGGTATTTACCTCATTCGGATTCTCCTTCAACTACAGTTGTTTGCTCTCTGTAATGTCCCCAAGCAGGTACGCTGGTGTACGTCTACAATCAATCAAGTACGTGAGAACTAAGAGAACGCACTTAGACATATTTCATATATCCAGACATCATATCTTCAGAATGCTGACACCACCACTCTTGTTCCATTGCCTTTCTCAGTAAGAATTACAGGCTATTGTAAACTACATAGTAAAACCTTCTCTTAAAAATAAAAAATTAAAGTAATAGTCACAGGACTCTCCAGTATCAAAACTACATTTAAAATGTACAAAGTCATAAAGCTACAAAGAGGCTAGACAAGCTAGGACTAGGTAGAGATCAAGAGATGGGGGAAGTCTACTAGATTCTTTTTTTTTTTGGACTTTCGAGACAGGGTTTCTCTGTAGCTTTTGTTTCCTGTCCTGGAACTATAGCCCAGGCTGGCCTCGAACTCACAGAGATCCGCCTGCCTCTGCCTCCCGAGTGCTGGGATTAAAGGCGTGAGCCACCACCGCCCGGCCTTCTACTAGATTCTTAAAGCTCAACACCAGAGACAATTCTTCTTTACTACAATGAGGATGGAACCAAGGGCCAATGGCCCTTCTCTTTAGCTAAAAGAAAAAAAGCAACCTGATATCTTTTAATTTCAATTATGTGTCTGAGTGTTGTGGTAGTTTGAATATAAGCTCACAAGGTAGTATAGGAGGTGTGGCTCTGTTGGAGTAGGTACATAACCCTGTGAAGGAAGTGTGTTACTGTGGGGGCATGTAAATGGAGACCACGTGTTAATTTCCCGGCTGCCCAAACCCAAATAATCACACAGAAACTATATTAATTACAACACTGTTTGGCCGATGATTCATGCATATTTCTAGCTAGCTGTTACATCTTAAATTTACCCATTTCTATTAATCTGTGTAGCACCATGAGGTAGGTATGTGTCTTTCTCCTTCAGCAGCTCCATGGTGTCTCATTGACTCCACCTACTCTATATATCTCTTCTAGCCTAGCTATACTCTGCCCTGCTACAGGCCAAAGCAGCTTTATTCATTAACCAATAAGAGCAACACATATACAGAAGGACACCCCACATCAGGGGCAGGCTTTGAGGTCTCACATATGCTCAATATACCATCCAGCGAAACACACCACTTCCTGTTGCCTCCAGGATGTAGGGCTCTCAGCTACCTCTCCAGGTCGGCCTGCACACCACCACGTCCCTCCATGATGATAATGGAAAAGTTCTGAAACTGTAAGCTGCCACCTCAATTAAACATTTTCCTTTATAAGAGTTGCTGTGGGGCTGGAGAGATGGCTCAGTGCTTAAGAGCATTGCCTGCTCTTCCAAAGGTCCTGAGTTCAATTCCCAGCAACCACATGGTGGCTCACAACCATCTGTAAAGAGGTCTGGCGCTCTCTTCTGGCCTTCAGGCATACACACAGACAGAATATTGTATACATAACAAATAAATTAAAAAAAAAAAAAAAAAAGAGTTGCTGTGGCCGGGTGATGGTGGCGCATGCCTTTAATCCCAGCACTCAGGAGGCAGAGGCAGGTGGATCTCTGTGAGTTCAAGACCAGCCTGGTCTACAGAGCTAGTTCCAGGACAGGCTCCAAAGCCACAGAGAAACCCTGTCTCAAAAAACCCAAAAAAAAAAAAAAAAAAAAAAAAAAAAAAAGAGTTGCTGTGTGCATGGTGTCTCTTCACAGCAATAAAAATCCCTAACTAAGACAAGTGTTTGGCCTCCACTTATGTGTGTGTACCTGGTGCCTTTGGAGCCCAGACGGGGGCACTGGATTCCCTGGAACTGGATTTGCAGATGGTTGTAAGGTCCACGCAAGGGCTGGGGATAGAACCTGGGTCCTTTGTTAGAGCAGCCAGTGCTCTTAACCACTAAAACATCTCTCCAGTCCCCAACCCAATATTTTGCTTTTAAAAGAATGACTTGGCCAGGAGTGGTGGCTTCTCAGACATCTCAGTATAAAACAATGACAAGGATTCCTAGAGAGTAGCTGTATAATCGGGAAAAGGTTAGTGCTAAAAGATAAAGTAAATTTATAAATTAACGTTCTTCATAACATTTCATCAAGGTAACACATGGGTTTTGGCCAAAGGACAAAAACAACTCAACAGCATCACCATTGAACTAGGTTAATCTTGCCTTCTTATCACAGCAACACTGCTTTTGGTGCAGTCACTAAATATAAATTACTCTTCATGCTAGACTGGTCCCTAGGGGTTCTAATCACTATGAACACATGGAAACATTATAAACACATCCTCAACTAGATGATGTCATCATCACACTCCTACTCTGTTGTTTTCCACAACTGAAGCTTCCCATCTTCAAGGGAAGGCAGGTTTTATCCACCGACATTTGAACATTATAAATGAAATCAAAATCTCAAATATCTGCTATAATTTGTAGCAAAACGAGAGACTACAACTGAGACAATTCAGTTGATCAATTATTCTTTAATAACTAAATGTAAAATTTTAAGTATTTAAAATATTTTTGATTTTTTTTTGGGGGGGAGGTTGTTTATTTTAAATGCATGGGAGTTTTTGGTTTGGTTTGGTTTTGGCTTTTCAATACAGAGTTTCTCTGTGTGGCCCTGGCTGCCCTGGAACTCCCTCTGTAAACCACTGCCTTGCAGGGCTGGGATTAAAGGCACTGACCACCGTCTAGCTTAAATGTATGTTTCTACATAGTCCAGACTGGCCCTGAATTTACTATGCAGCCTGGGATGACACTGAAATTCTGGCCCTCCTGATGTCCCTCCCCAGACTCCTGCCCACCAGTTTGCACAGTGTTAGGGACTAAGCCCCAAGTTTTCCTACACACTAAGGGAGCTACAATGACAGTACATTCAAGTTTTTTGTTTACTTGGTTGGGAACAGTCAGCACTTTTTTGAGACTCAGTTTCATCAAGTTTCCCACAGTGGCCTTGACTTCCCAAATGCTAAGATTATAGACCATCAAACACGGTTTCTAAGTCATTTTATACATTCAGGGTAACACTGTATATTATATGAATGTCTTGCTTTGGAGCAATAATCTTAATCTCAAGTCTCCCACTCAGTCAGTGTACTTGTCCACAGAAAGAACAATAATAATAATAGTGTGTAGAGAGCTCCAATGCGAAGCTCTTAGCCAGATGCTTTAGACCCTGGGTTCAAAGCTAAGCCATACGCACACAGGAAAAGAAAACAGAAAAATAATATTGCTCAGGCTGTTTAAGGGACGGTGAGATAACAGATATAAATATAAAAAGAACTTAAATATACTGAACATTCAAGAAATGCTGGGGCTGGAGAGATGGCTAAGAGTACTTGCTGCTCTTGCAGGACCTTAGCTCAGTTCCCAGCACCCAGAAGGTGACTCCAGTTCCATGGGATCCAACACCTTCTTTTGGCCTCCAAGGGCACCAGGCATACATGTGGTACACATACATACATGCCGACAAGATGTTCATACATATAAAAGAAACATACCAAAAATCTTAAAAAAAAAAAAGTTTGAGCAAAGTCAGCCTGGTCTAGAGAGCAAGTTCCAGGACAGCCAAGGCTACACAGAGGAACCTTGTTTCAAAAAACAAAATAAACAACTGTTTGTGACTCCTCCCTTACTCCCTCAGCACGCAGATTTACTCATTAACTGTAGCCACTGTCAAATGATATAGTATAAGGCAACTCAAAAACCTTTTCTAAAATACCTAACTTTCTGAACTTTTCTCTGTAAAGTTAAAAGCAGGATTAAAGTTGAGCGAGAGAGAAACTGGTTCATGACATCATCAACAGTAGGACTAGATCACCTTGGGGTGTTTTGTAGAGTGAACTATGTAACCCAGATGACCTTGGGGTTCTGAGCCTCTTCCCTCCCCTTTCCAAGGGCTGGAATTACAGGCTTTACCATCATACCGTGTTTTTTACACGTATTTGAAATGATTTGTGAGTATTATTTCAAGTGCCATGGAGAGGTACTGGAGGAATTAAAGAAATGTCATGATTTAAATGGGGCCTGGTGATTCAGGTCTATAATCCTAACTACTGGGGAGGCTGAGGCAGGAGGATCACAAGTTTTAAGATCAGCTGTGCTACCTCTTGAATTCAGTGCAAGCTTAGGCAACTCTCTGAGACTCTGTCTCAGAATAAAAAGTAAATGGGACTGAAGATAGCTCAGTGGACCAGCATTAGCCTTGCACAGGCAACCCTAGAACCACTAAGAAAGGGGGACACGAGAAGGGTCGCCAGGCTACTATGTTAAAATAGTATGGTAAGTGTAGACAGAAACAGGAAAGAAGACTGGTGAAACTTTACACAGGATAAGACGGTGGTGGTGTCTGGGTAGAGGGGGTAGCGGTGGAACTGGTAAAAAGCAGTCAGAATCCACACACATCATGAAGGCAACCAAGAGGTTTTGACATCAGATTGAATAAAATGATGAAAAAAGGAAAGCTGTCGAGCGAGAGAGGAGGGGGAGGGAGAGAGAGAGAAGACATAGCCTATTTGCAGATTAAACAACTGGAAAAGATAGAATTGTCAGTTTGCTGAATGATATAAGTTTACAAGACAAAC
This sequence comes from Chionomys nivalis, assembly GCF_950005125.1. Lineage (NCBI taxonomy): Eukaryota > Metazoa > Chordata > Mammalia > Rodentia > Cricetidae > Chionomys > Chionomys nivalis. The sequence goes on from NC_080111.1 coordinate 403,580, forward strand.
TAGAAAGCACCCCTCGGTTCAGTCCAAGGCTGGGGCTGCAGACCTGAGGGGAGGGCACACACACATTAAGGACACATGGACTCAGTCTCCAATATCAAAAAAATAAATGAGTTTTAGCTTCTAGACGCCAACTAAAGTGACACACACCAAAATCCCATAATGCAGGAGGCTGAGGGAGGAGTTCTGGGCAGCATGGGCTACATACTGAAACCTGGCCTTAAGTAAATTAATTATAATCAGGTTACAGATTCATTATAGAAACTAGGTTTGGAAATTACATATGTGCATACATCAATATGTCATGCACAGTATAACTTTAAGTGGTTGCATGGAAAACATTTAAATCAAAATGAAGATATGCAAAGAGTAGTTTGGGGTAGTACCTACCCTTGAGTGAGGTCCTGGGTTCCATGTTCAGTTCTGGGGTGAGGGAAAAGTATGATATTCAAAAAGTCTCATGTCTAGCCAGGTAGAGGTGGCACATGCCTATAATCCTAGCACTCGGGAGGCAGAGGCAAGCAGATCTCTGGGAGCTCGAGGCCAACCTGGTCTACAAGAGCTGTTCCAAAGCTACAGAGAAACCCTGCCTCAAAAAAATAAATAAATAAAAATAAAAAAGGCTCATATCTAGGTAAAGACTGATTTTTTTCTCTACTATTCTTTATCTTTCTGATATTTTCTAATATTTCTGAAATGAGTATGTGTAGTTTTTCACAAATTTTTATTTTTTGAAGTAGTTTTTGTTTCAGCAAATTTTAAAAGTAGTGTAGAGATTGTGAGGCGATGGTGGCGCTTGCCTAGCATGTGTAAGCATGTGGTTTGAACACACAGTTGCTAAAAATTAAGAAAAGACACATACAAAATTGGGGAAATGCAGCCTGTAGACCTGAGTGTGATTCCTCTAACTCATGAACAGAAAGGTAACACTTCTAGGCTTAATCAAATACTAGTGAGTATTATAGCCTTTAACAGCTCCAAAATTCAACAGCAATAAAAGTACTGAGTGCTGGCCGGGCGGTGGTGGTACACACCTTTAATCCCAGCACATGGGAGGCAGAGGCAGGCGGATCTCTGGGAGTTTGAGGCCAGCCTGGTCTACAAGAGCTAGTGCCAGGCCAGGCTCCAAAACCACAGAGAAACTCTGTCTCGAAAAACCAAAAAAAAAAAAAAAAAATATATATATATATATATATATATATATATATATATATATATATCATATTTAAAAGGCTGAGCTGAAACTAACCTTAGCATTATTTACTTTCAATTCAAAGGCTTGGAATTAAAATGACAAGATAGCAGATGAAACCAGGTCTCTCTACACAGCTCATTTCAGGCTGGCCTGGAACTCTTCCTGCCTCTGCCTCCCCGGTGCTTAGATTAAAGGTATCCACGTCCAACTCAGATGAATTAATCTTTATTAAACTTCTAATTATTTAAAGTACATTTTATTTTTTTATTTTTTTTAAATATTTATTTATTATGTATACAATATTCTGTCTGTGTGTAAGCCTGCGGGCCAGAAGAGGGCACCAGACATTACAGATGGTTGTGAGCCACCATGTGGTTGTTGGGAATTGAACTCCGGACCTTTGGAAGAACAGGCGATGCTCTTATCCACTGAGCCATCTCTCCAGACCCTTAAAGTACATTTTAAAGTCCTTTCCAAACGTATATTTTTAGAGCACTCCTTACACATCTGATGTGCACCAATCTTCTATTTTCATTACAGCACAGCCCTACAGAGCCCTTCTTTACACTTTCATGGGGCTACTTCAACATATGCACTCAATATAGAAACTTTATTTGTTTGTTTATGGGTTTTTTTTTGAGACAGAGTTTCTCTGTGTAGCTTTGGATTCTGTCCTGGAACTCGCTCTGTAGACCAGGCTGACTTCAAACTCACAGAGATCTGCCTGCCTCTGCCTCCCAAGTGCTGGGATTAAGAGCACGCATCAACACCTTCCTGGCTGTAAAACGTTTTTATTATGTTTTTCCGAGCAAGGAACTCAGGACCGCGAGGGGTGCACCCACACACTGAGACAAAGGGGATGTTCTATCTGGAACTCACCAAGGCCAGCTGGACTGGGTCTGAAAAAGCATGGGATAAAACCGGACTCGCTGAACATAGCGGACAATGAGGACTACTGAGAACTCAAGAACAATGGCAATGGGTTTTTGATCCTACTGCACGTACTGGCTCTGTGGGAGCCTAGGCAGTTTGGATGCTCACCTTACTAGACCTGGATGGAGGTGGGTGGTCCTTGGACTTCCCACAGGGCAGGGAACCCTGATTGCTCTTAAGGATGATGAGGGAGGGGGACTTGATCGGGGGGAGGGGGAGGGAAATGGGAGGCGGTAGCCGGGATAAGGCAGAAATCTTTAATAAATAAAGAAAATAAGCCGGGCGGTAGTGGCGCACACCTTTAATCTCAGCACTCGGAAGGCAGAGGCAGGCGGATCTCTGTGAGTTCGAGACCAGCCTGGTCTACAAGAGCTAGTTCCAGGACAGGCTCCAAAGCCACAGAGAAACCCTGTCTTGAAAAACCAAAATAAATAAATTAATTAATTAATTAAAAAAAAGAAAAGAAATAAATAAATAAATAATGTTTTGTTATGTTGCAATTTTAAAATGCCTCAAAATTTCTCCAATCTAAGGTAAATTTGAAATATTGGCGCTGTGGTGTTTCTCAGTGGGATACAGTTTTGCCCAGTATGCACAAGGACTTATAAAATTTGGCCATATCAATGTAAGAAAAAAATACACATAATAAGCAAACATATTACTCAAAGTGCTTATATGCCTACTAATAATTATGTAGGCCACTGTTTTTTCTCATTCAATATGCAAAAACACTACATAAGTATAGTGTCATCTAGACCATGCCCACAGTTCCCAAATGCCAACACTGGGAATCTGCCCAAAGTAAACAGCAGTAGTAACAGGAAGCAGGAACTCAGGACTTCCAGTTCCAGTTGCACACTTCACTTAGGCATCATTTACTTCGAAGATAATTAAAGCCTAGGAGAGGAATCGCAAAGAGGGAAATCAGCAGGGAGAGGAATAGCAGCAGAACAGAGTTCCGTAGAAGTCAAAGAGCTGGAAGTTGACTAGAGTTGGCCATTAGAAAACTTCTACTGGGGGATGGAGAAATGGCTCAGCGGTTAAGAGCACTGACTGCTCTTCCAGAGGACCCGGGTTCAATTCCCATCACCCACATGGCAGCTCACAACTGTCTGAAAAATCCAGTTCCAGGGGATCTGACACCTTCACACCAATGCACATAAAATAAAGATAAATAAATCATAAAAAAAAAATTTAAAAAAAACTACTACTGGCTGGCTGTGATGGCTCACTCTGTATTCCCGGCACTAGAAAGGCTGAGATAAATAAAAGCTAAAGACATGAAGTCCTGGTGGCATCTGCACTGGAAAGCAGCAGAAAGGAAGAAGTGTAGGCTAGGAAGCCAGGAAGTGCTGTTTTCACTGCTCTTTTTACAGAGGTCTTCATGGGGGAGGGGTATTTTAAAAGAGAATTGAGAAGAGCAAAAAGATACCCAGAGAAAATTTAAAAAAGAGAGGTAGCAGGAAAAAATTTCAAAATTCTAACAGTTCACCAAGTGCCACCCTTGGTTCAAATAGCATGTACTCTAACCTGTATCTCGTCATGAGATACACGGCATGAGATGGCTGAGCAAGGGCTGGCGTCTTTTCTTTGTATCACCCCATTAAGATTTACAAAATAACTGCAAACAGTATGCATGACAGATGTCTGCCAGCGGGTACTTTAGTTCTCCCTTCTGGGTCCTGTCTATCCTAACACTCCTCTACCTAGCCTAATACTCTACCTATCCTAATACCCCTCTACCTATCCTAATACTCCTCTACCTAGCCATCTTCTGGATCCTGTCTATCCTAATAGTCCTCTACTTACCCTTCTGGATCCTGTCTATCCTAGAACTCCTCTACCTACCCTTCTGGATCCTGTCTATCCTAATACTCCTCTACCTATCTTCTGGATCCTGTCTATCCTAGTACTCCTCTACCTACCCTTCTGGATCCTGTCTATCCTAGTACTCCTCTACCTACCCTTCTGGATCCTGTCTATCCTAGTACTCCTCTACCTAGCCATCTTCTGGATCCTGTCTATCCTAATAGTCCTCTACTTACCCTTCTGGATCCTGTCTATCCTAGTACTCCTCTACCTACCCTTCTGGATCCTGTCTATCCTAATACTCCTCTACCTAGCCATCTTCTGGATCCTGTCTATCCTAATAGTCCTCTACTTACCCTTCTGGATCCTGTCTATCCTAATACTCCTCTACCTACCCTTCTGGATCCTGTCTATCCTAATAGTCCCCTACTTACCCTTCTGGATCCTGTCTATCCTAATACTCCTCTACCTATCTTCTGGATCCTGTCTATCCTAATACTCCTCTACCTACCCTTCTGGATCCTGTCTATCCTAGTACTCCTCTACCTATCTTCTGGATCCTGTCTATCCTAATACTCCTCTACCTACCCTTCTGGATCCTGTCTATCCTAATACTCCTCTACTTACCCTTCTGGATCCTGTCTATCCTAGTACTCCTCTACCTATCTTCTGGATCCTGTCTATCCTAATACTCCTCTACCTACCCTTCTGGATCCTGTCTATCCTAATACTCCTCTACTTACCCTTCTGGATCCTGTCTATCCTAGTACTCCTCTACCTACCCTTCTGGATCCTGTCTATCCTAATACTCCTCTACCTACCCTTCTGGATCCTGTCTATCCTAATACTCCTCTACTTACCCTTCTGGATCCTGTCTATCCTAGTACTCCTCTACCTATCTTCTGGATCCTGTCTATCCTAATACTCCTCTACCTACCCTTCTGGATCCTGTCTATCCTAGTACTCCTCTACCTAGCCATCTTCTGGATCCTGTCTATCCTAATACTCCTCTACCTACCCTTCTGGATCCTGTCTATCCTAATAGTCCCCTACTTACCCTTCTGGATCCTGTCTATCCTAATACTCCTCTACCTACCCTTCTGGATCCTGTCTATCCTAATAGTCCCCTACTTACCCTTCTGGATCCTGTCTATCCTAATACTCCTCTACCTACCCTTCTGGATCCTGTCTATCCTAATACTCCTCTACTTACCCTTCTGGATCCTGTCTATCCTAGTACTCCTCTACCTATCTTCTGGATCCTGTCTATCCTAATACTCCTCTACCTACCCTTCTGGATCCTGTCTATCCTAATACTCCTCTACTTACCCTTCTGGATCCTGTCTATCCTAGTACTCCTCTACCTACCCTTCTGGATCCTGTCTATCCTAATACTCCTCTACCTACCCTTCTGACCACTACAGTCATGCATATTTGAACAAAAACTGTAAAAGGTTAAATTCTTTTTGTCAAGCACTATATTAACAATAAAAGCGAGAACATATACATGTTTGGTTAAGGCAACACATTCTAAAATTTTTCTGTCCAAGTCCTAAAAGAAATTCATACTTTCTAGAAGTCATTAAATCCATACAGCTTAAGTGATAAACAAGTGATAATTAAAATGTGAAATAACTGAGATTTTGAAAATACACGGTGGGTCATATTTACTTCTCTGAACACTTTTCTTATTTATATCAAAGGCCAAATTATTACCTAACGAATTTCTTTTCAGAATACACAGCACTCATTTTATAAAGATTAAATTCATAGTCTTTAATATATTTTATACTATAATTGTATCAAGCTAATTCAAAATAAAATTATTTCATAATACTAATAAAATACCTGCTTACTTTAAGAATGAGTAAGATCCTTTTTGTCAGGGCTGGAGAGATGGCTCAGCAGTTAAAAGTACCGGCTGCTCTTCCAGATGACCAAGTTTGATTTCCAGCACCTACATGGTAGGTGACTCACAACCTCTCTAACTCCAGTTCCAGGGCATCTATAACTCCCTCTTCTAGGCTTTGCAGGCACCAGGTACACATAGCGCACACACACATACATGAGGGCAAAAAACCCATACACATAAAATAGTAATTTTTAAAATTCTGTCATTTATTACCAGCTTATTTCTAATTCCACAGAAGATATCCACAAATTATATGTATTCTTATCATATCCACCTCCAAGACCAAAAAGAGAAATGTTTTAAAACAAGTCTCCCTTGTATTTCATCACTTAGGAGGGGTGGAAGCAGGTAAATTCAAGCCCAGCCTCAGCTCTACGAGTTCAAAGCCAGTCACGCTTCAGGAGACCTTGTCTCAAGTAGATAAAGCCTGTCATCCTCGGTCATCTTCACTGCTTTTGAAAAGACCTAGGTTTTAGGGCCAAACATGGTAGCTGTCTGTAGTCTCAGAGCTTGACTAAGTCAAGTTTTATGCCAGCCTGCGCTCTATCATGAGACCTCGTCACAAAAACTAGAAAATTTAACTGTAAAGGGAACAGTTTAGTATGCAGTAAGTCCCTATGAGTGTTACTAAAGATATAATTAATGAATTTCTAGACATTCAGCCCCTGTGCACTATTTTTTCCCATTCCACTGCACTAACTGCACCTACCAGCCACATGGCTTTCCTAGTCACTTGCTACTTAATAAAGCTGCACTACTAAGCCAATTCACTATCATGCCAAGTTGTTTTCTGTTTGGTTAGTTGGTTTTGGTTTTTGTTTTGTTCCTGTGATAGGGTTTCTCTATGGAGCCCTGGCTAGAACTCTCTAGGTAGACCAAGCTGACCTCGAACTCACAGAATGAGACAAAGTTTTTAACACGTTCAGAACCATGGCAGTGCATGACCAGTACCCATACCATTATTTTATAAATGCCCAAGCTTCCTTTCAAATCTCACGCTCCAGTTAAAGTGAGAGTAAGCTGTTGCTGGCTCTGCTGCTCCTGCTGTCGGCACCGCGGAAGGATGCAGGCTATAATCCCGGCTCCTCAGTTTACTGTGATGAGTTACTTAAAATTCTGCACTTAATTTTCTCGCTCTCCATAAAACGGGAATAAAAACCTAGGCTACAGAACTGTCAGGAGGATCAGAGGAGAAAATATATGTAAAGCTCTTTTAATAATTTCTGGTGTATAGCGAGCACTCAGTAAACACCAGTTATGACAGCTCTAGGATCCAGCTTCAGAAATGCCATCATCTGGGACTATGACCACGTTTATACAAGGATCCTTTACATATAAGACCCTTTTAAAAGAGGACGAAATTCATTTACCAAATAGAAACTGTTTTGAAATCAGTGTTAATTTTTCTCTGACTTTTATCAGTTCTGGTCACAAAATGACGAGGGCAACGCTATAAATGAGAATCTGCATTCTAAAATGCTCAAGAGAATTTAAACACAAAACGCTCTTGTATTTCTGCCTGCAGAACGATTGCTTACGTGTCTAGGCCTTTTCTGCTCTTTTCATATTTTACAAGAGCCACATGACTTGTGGCTAGAGAATTTAGACAGCTAACAAAGAAATTTAGAGAAGAACATTTCAGTTTTGCTTCAGAAAGAAATGAAAAAATCAAAAATATTAAAACATCAAGTTTCAAAATGTAATCAAATCAGATCTTCCAATGATTTTAACACTATATATGGCTCAGTCGTTAAAGGCTAGGCTCACAACCAAAAATGTAAAATACTAAATATTAATCAACAATAGACAATAGTATCAAATTCACAAAAGGAAACGACAGACCTCTAAAATGTAAATTAAACAAGTAATCTGTGTGTCTAATACAGCATTGAAAATGTTACTGAATGTGAAAATTACTTTTAAAAATTTGGAAAACCATTACTTTGTCTACTCGCTTTAAAATGCATACTTCATGTGACTAAGAATTCATTCCTGAAATTTTCTAAACGCAGACCACGAAAATCGTTGCTTGAAAATAACTGCAGTGAGAAAATGTATTGTGTTTTTTTTTTTCAAGGCGACTGAGAATTAAAAAGGAAATGGCCAAGGGAAAGGGGAGGACCGTTTCCTTTCACACGTTAGTAAATGTCAAAGAACTTTCAGGAGTCAAATCTCCTAGAAGTCTGATGCGGGGTCAAAGTTGTCTCAATGACAGGAAAGCCAACAGACGCCAGATGACTAATAGCAAAGTTATCAAAACACTTGTGTGCCCAGCAGTAACTCCAAAAGCATACAAAGTACAAATGTCCAGGCTGAGAAGACAGGGAATAGCTAAGATTCTTGCGAGCAAAACAACATTAACGATGGCAGCAACAAACAGTATTATACAACGTATCAAGATTCTCACACTCTGCCTTCCTCGACATTATTCTATTCATCCGGTAACATTTTTGAATAACGAAAAGTAACGCGGATTCCCAAAGAGTGATCCAAATGTAATAATAAGGTTCAATCAGGTGAGTATTTAGTTCTATTGTAAACCAAATCTGCTTCTTTACATTAAAAAAAAAAACTACCAGTTCTATCTCCAAAATCTAATAGACACAATTCACTAGCGATTGAAATAATATTTTTAATCCTTGCATTACCTCACAGCTAAAAATGTCAAGATACCACACCCAATATGTCTTTCTCACACCCCCCCCCGTGGGGGAGGGATCAGGGAATACGACCAGGGAGTGGGGACGTGAAATTACACGAAAACAGTGCAGGTGATTTCCCTGGCAGGTTCCTCCACCGGGATCCGAGCGCACACGTTGAGAAGGGCGAGCAGCACAGGCCTCGGCCTCTGCAGGCTCCCTCCCTCGCCACCCGCTGGGGTAGGAGCCCGGACGCGCCACCCAGGGCTACTCACCAGCCGTAGTGCTGACCAGCAGGGCGGTCCATAGCAGCCAGGGCACCCGACAGGGTCGCTGCAGCGAGGAAGTCATCCCTGGGCAAGCCAAGAAGCAGGAAGGCAAAGAAAAGAAATGTGGAAAGTAAATTCGGGCGGAGAAAGCCGGCCAGAGGCTGCTCGTCTCGCCGTCTGATTTATCCTGCCCGGATTACAATGCAGTTCGAAAGGACAAATGGCAGATGCGAGGACCTAGCTGGAGAGCTCTCATTCCACTGCAGAATTTCCCTTCATTTCGCTCCCTCGTGGCTGGGGGGCTTCATTCGCCTAGGACAGGGTGCCTCGGCTCCCCAAACTGAAGGCATGTCCGTTGGGGGGGGGGGAGAAGGAGAGAAGCAGGGAGCCCTGAAGAAATGCCTGCAATTATTTCCCTCGTAGCTTCACGATATCAAAAAAATATCCAGATCTGGGAGAAAACATATCCAGAGTGCCGGGGGTGGGGGTGGGGGGATGGAGGGCGGGGACTCGATGGGGGCACTGAGGATCAGAACAAGTTCTCGACCGCCGGGAAGGGCGCAGCGGGGCGGGCGGTGGCGCCCGGCCGCCCGAGTCGCATCGCTCCGGACTCGGAGTGCAGTTGGTAGGGTCTCCGTTGAAAGTTTCGCCTCGTTGCTTGCTTCACTCGGATTCCGACATCAATAAATCCACTCCTCCGACTGGGTCGAAAAAGGTGCCGGCCTCCATGGGCGAGCCCACGGCTTCCTCGGAACAATCGCGCGAGGGTCGCGCAGGCAGGCAGCAGGCCGGGCCTCGGGGCGCGGAGGAGGGGAGACGAGGGTCGCGGCCCCGGCGAGCCCCGGAGCGCCGCACGCAGGGAGGTGCGGGGCGGCCCCGGCTGGCCTTCCGAGGGCTCTCGGCCCCGCGGCCTCGCTGTCGGCGGGGGCCTGCAGGAAATCCCAGCACCGTGGAAGAAGCCCGGTCTCCTCCCGTCGACGGCTCTCAGGAGCGAATCACAGCACAGCCCGAGGAAGAAGAAGCCGCCGCCGCCGCCACCGCCGCCTCGCTCTCCGCAGCTCTGGGCGTCGCGGGCCGAGGGCGGGGGGCGGCGGGAAGACGGACGTAGGTGGCCGAGGAAGGGGTGGGCAGCGGGGGCTTGCGAAACACCCCGCGCCCCTCCGGGAAGCGGCTCCGGCGACTCCGAGCAGACCAGACACAAAGGGGGGAGTCGCCGCAGCTGCCAGTCTGAGGCGCTCCGGGTCACCGGAGTCGCCCCGCCTCCGCCGCCACCTCCTCCTCCTCTCTCTCTCTCCCCGACCCCTGTCTGTCTCGGGCCTGTGGTGCAGCGCGGGCGGCGGCGGCGGCGGCGTCTGAGAGACGCACTGCGCCTGCGCGCCCGCGGCCCCGCCCGGCCACGCCCCTCGCTCCCAGGCTGGCCCTGGCGCGGCGTCTCGTCGCCCGGGCGGACCCGGGGCAGGGTGGGGCCGGCGTGGGGCGGGCAGCCTCGGTTCCCCCCCCCCCCCCCCACACACACACACACCTCCTCACACCCGCGTCCCTTCCGCACGTGGATGGCGTGGCGATCTGTGCGAGCGTGTGTGTGTGCGTGTGTGTGCGTAGAGAGAGGCCATGCTACCCTGGGGTCTGGGCGGAAAGTCTGGAGGACGTCCCGCCGCAGTTGTTTGCAGCGGGAGCCGAGACCCCGGGCCGCGTCGCCTTCCCCTCCCCTCGCGGTGCAAACAAAAGCCTCGGCCTCCGCGAGGAGGACCGCGACGCTGCCCAGTGCGCGCGCTAGGCCACCCGGGTCGGCCTTTTCCTCCAGCAGCCGTCCCCGCGGCCTCTCCCGGGAAGGGAGGTGTGCACAAAGGCTGGAGGGGCTTTGCAGGAGAGCTGCGGCCGGCGCAGACTTCTGCCTCCAGGTATGGAGTGGGAGCCTGTCTCCTCACTCAAGCCATGCAGAAGGTCTCGCCCGCACCGCAGTTTCCCAGGACGGCTTTAAGCATTTTCTTTATTTCTTTTTTAATCACAGTTTGGTTAGATTCAGGCAACCAGGATAGGGGAGGGGACTATGACTATCCCCTGCGGGGGTCAGTCGACTTGGGTGGGATTTTGCTAGGGGAGCAGGGAGAAGGTGACGTGCTTGGCGCCATGATCGGAAGTCTGGGTTTAATTCTTTAACTGCGAGGTGGAAAAATTGCGTGGGAGGGCGATCTAAGAGATGAAGTCTAGCCCTCCCTTCTCCCGGTAGGCAGAAAGGCTGTTCTGAAGGCTGGTTTTGCCGGTCTTTCATTGTAGCTGTTCCAGTATACATTCATAAATACACTCCTCAAGTTTGCTTGCTTATTCAAGTCTTTTATCTCTTTATCTGAACGTGATGTTAATAAATCACATTCCTTAAACTGATTTCTGTTATCATAGTAAATATCTGCTATAATGAAGACTTGTGGTAATACCTGCCCAGGGCTCTTTTTAGCTGAAATATTTTTATATTTTTTTTTGTTGTTGTTTTTTGTTTTTTGTTTTGTTTTTTTTCCGAGACAGGGTTTCTCCGTAGCTTTTGGTTCCTGTCCTGGAACTAGCTCTTGTAGACCAGGCTGGCCTCGAACTCACAGAGATCCGCCTGCCTCTACCTCCCTAGTGCTGGGATTAAAGGCGTGCGCCACCACAGCCCGGCTATTTTTATATTGTTTATCCTTCAGGCAGAGAGAATTTTTTTTTCTATGAAATAAAATCCCTTTTGAAAAATAAGGAGCATATGCATTGGCTCTTTACCTTTACTACCAAATTTTGTTTTGACTAAAAGGCCTAAAATAAGGAACTGGCATTGTTTTAACATTTAGTTTTCAAGACATTTGATCTAGTTCTCAGAGAAATGACAGATGTTGAAGGTGCAGGAAGTTTATTAGCTGGTGAAATACAATTTTTCTTCCTCGAATTGCGGTCAAGTACTTTATTATTCAATTATTATTTGCATAAAATTTTCCTAAGAAACATTAAGTGCCCTTGTACATGTTATATATGTATAATAAATTATGTAGGAAGGAAGTATTAGGAAATTCATGGTGAAAAAGTTCATGCCACTAATTTAGCAGGAATAATTAATCAGTAGACCTTGGTATGCAGTTCCTTCCTTTTCTGTTGCCCTTACAGTCACTCTCTAGTTGAGATGTGATGATTCACAGTGAGAAGGAACAAAAGTTAGCAATGACTTAATAATCTACTAGAGAAGACAGGCAGTACAAGTCTAACGAGTGAAAACAGAACTGATAGCAAGGGGGCTGGAGAGATGGCTCAGAGGTTAAGAGCAGCAAAGGTCCTGAGTTCAATTCCCAACAACCACATGGTGGATTACAACCATCTGTAATGAGGTCTGGTGCCCTCTTCTGGCCTTCAGGCATGCACACAGACAGAATATTGTATGCATAATATTTTTTTAAAAAAAACTGATAGCAAGGTCCTATCCAGTGATCAGGATGGGCTAAGTTATACTAACATCCCCCAGATCTTGTTAGCTGGCTGAGACAAATGTATTTACCCTGGTTTGTGTTGGCTAGAAGCATTAGGGAACCTATCATAAGTGGGGTTTGTATGCAATTTTTTTTTTTTTTTGATTTTTTGAGACAGGGTTTCTCTGAAGTTTTTGGTGCCTGTCCTGGAACTAGCTCTTGTAGACCAGGCTGGTCTCGAACTCACAGAGATCCGCCTGCCTCTGCCTCCCGAGTGCTGGGATTAAAGGCATGCGCCACCACCGGCCGGCTGTATGCAATTTTAGAATATCTCTCTGGACCGGCCGGTCCTGTAGATCTATGGAACTCTGCATAGTGTGCTTTTCAGGGATTCTACTCACTGCATTCCCTGAGGTACCAGGATTGCTGGATGCTTCCCTAAGACATGGGCTTTCAAGATTGCCAGAATAGGTATAATAAAATTTAATTGTTAGATGTTCAATGTCTTGCTCTGGCTGTTTAAAAAAATTAAAAATCTTCCATCAGAAGCAATGTATATTCACATTTTATTGACCAGTGAAACCACATGGCCAAATCTAACATCAGAAGAGTTGGAAATAGAACCCTACTCTGTTATGAGAGGGAGACTCTGAGAACTGTGAAAAGCTTCTGAAACTACAGCTCCAAGACATAAACACCCTCTTCTAACCTCCAAGGGGACATGCTCATACATGTGTACGTATCTTCACACAGATATAGTCACACAAACTTAAAAAAAAAAAAAAAAAAGCTGCTTAGAAATTTTAGGATTTAAAGCTGGACGGTGGTGGGGCACACTTGAGAGGCAGAGGCAGGTGGATCCCTGAGTTCGAGGCCAGCCTGGTCTACTTAATGAGTTCCAGGACAGATAGAGGTACATACAGAGACCCTGTCTCAAACCCGCATGCCAACCCCCCAAAAGAGAAATTCTCCGGAGAAGACTTAGATTTTCCACAACTTTTTTTTTTTTTTTTTTGGTTTTTCGAGACAGGGTTTCTCTGTGGCTTTGGAGCCTGTCCTGGAACTAGCTCTTGTAGACCAGGCTGGTCTCGAACTCACAGAGATCCGCCTGCCTCTGCCTCCCAAGTGCTGGGATTAAAGGCGTGCGCCACCACCGCCCGGCTTTCCACAACTTTTAAAAGTGTGTTATTATTATTACCAGAGTAAGGGGAAGTTCCAGGATTCTAACTCAGATTGCACAGCAAGCACCTTTACTCCCTGAGCCATGTCACTAGCCCCATATTTTCCACAGTTTGCTTGATTTGCCCTGGATTTCTTTACTGACATAAGAGCTCTTCCTTACTGATGCCAGAAACTGGCTCTGTTGATCAAAGAGTCGATACATGACCTATTGTTTCCTTTCCTTTCTTTTTTTTTTTTTTTTAAGATGTATTTATTTATTATGTATGCAACTTTCTGCCCCCATGTATACCCACATGCCAGAGGAGGGCGCCAGATCTCATTACAGATGGTTTGGAGCCACCATGTGGTTGCTGGGAATTGAACTCAGGACCTCTGGAAGAACAGACGGTGCTCTTAACCACTGAGCCATCTCTCCAGCCCCCCTTTCCTTTCTTTCTGTCTCTTTTTTTAAAACAGGGTTTCCCTTTGTACCTAAGGTTGTACTTGCTCTGTAGAACAGGGTATCCTTGAACTTGGAGATCTACCTGCCTCAGCCTGGGAACGCTAGGACTAAAGGTGTGTGCCACCACCACCCCATTGTTAAATCCTTGAGGCCTGTAGTTAAAAGACAAAGCACATATGAGTTCGAGACCAGCCTGGTCTAGAAGAGCTAGTTCCAGGACAGGCTCCAAAACCACAGAGAAACCCTGTCTCGAAAAACCAAAAAAAAAAAAAAAAAGAAAGAAAGAAAGAAAGAAAGAAAGAAAGAAAGAAAGAAAGAAAGAAAGAAAGAAAGAAAGAAAGACCGGGTGGTGGTGGCACATGCCTTTAATCCCAGCACTTGGGAGGCAGCAGCAGGCGGATCCCTGTGAGTTCGAGGCCAGCCTGGGCTATAAGAGCTAGTTCCAGGACAGTCCCCAAAGCTACAGAGAAATCCTGTCTCAAAAAACCAAAAAAAAAAAAAAGAAAGAAAGAAAGAAAGAAGGAAGGAAGGAAGGAAGGAAGGAAGGAAGGAAGAAAGAAAGAAAGAAAGAAAGAAAGAAAGAAAGAAAGAAAGAAAGAAAGAAAGAAAGAGACAGACAGACACAAGGTCCTTTCTCATTTATCTTTGTACACCAGACTTCATACTAGGAAGTTTTGCATACAAAGAAAGCAGTCAAACTGTGTGCCCTGGCCGAGCTCCATGTTACCAAACAACATAGTTCCTCAAGCACACAGAACCTTGAGCCTTTGCACTTGGTTGTTTTGTCTGCCAAGAACATACTTTATGCTCCATGTCATGAATGCTCGCCGTTCTTCAGTCAGGTTAGACAATACTATCTGTAAGAAGAATACATAGGGACCAGCAAATGCCTCAGCAGGTAAGACACTTGTCCTCAAGCCTGGCAATCTGAGTCTGACCACCTGGTCCTTTAACCTCCACACAAGAGTCATGGTACTCAAATACCCTTACACATATACATGCAAATTAAAGAATATTTAATTATTACCCCTTTGCTTTTTTTTGAGACAGGATTTCTCTTTGTAACCCTGGCTGTCCTAGAACGCACTCTGTAGACCAGGCTGGCCTCGAACTCACCGAGATCCACTTGCCTCTGCCTCCTGAGTGCTGGGTTAGAGGCCTGCACAGGCTCCTTTTCATAAATGTCTAAATGCATGGTCACACTGCACTTCGGTCACCAGCTTTCATTATTTGATGGAAAAACAACTTAAAATGACTGTATGAGGAGGTAAAAGGGTGGAGGGTGGATGTGAAGGGATGGGGAAATGATTGGGATCAAGATACATGATGTAAAAGACACATAGAATAAATAAAAAGAAAATGAGGCACTGTGTAACTGCCTGATTAGTCACTGTCCCTAGCAAGAAGCTTAGTAGTTTTCCTCAAAAACACTGTTGAAATAAATTGTTTAAGACTGTCCCTAACATATGAGAAACAAGCTGGGTGTGGAAGCCTTTAAACCCAGCAGGGAGGCAGAGTTAAACAGATCTCTATGAGTCTGAGGGCCAGCCTGGTGTACACAGTGAGTTCCAGGCCAGTCAAGGCTACAAAGTGAGACGCTGTCTCAAAAAAAAATTAAAATTAAAAAATTAAGACTAGCCGGGCGTTGGTGGCGCATGCCTTTAATCCCAGCACTCGGGAGGCAGAGGCAGGTGAATCTCTGTGAGTTCAAGTCCAGCCTGGTCTACAAGAGCTAGTTCCAGGACAGGCTCCAAAACCACAGAGAAGGGGCTGGAGAGAATGGCTCAGTGGTTAAGAGCATTGCCTGCTCTTCCAAAGGTCCTGAGTTCAATTCCTGGCAACCACATGTGGCTCACAACCATCTGTAATGAGGTCTGGTGCCCTTTTCTGGCCTGCAGACATACACACAAATATTGTATACATAATAAATAAATATTTAAAAAAACAAACAAAAAAACAAAAAAACAAAACCACAGAGAAACCCTGTCTCGAAAAACCAAAAAAAAAAAAATTAAGACTAAGAATAGGGCTGTTATCTTGAAGTTTCTGGAGTCCATCTATCTTCTATTTAACCTTGATGTGCAATAGTTAGAACCGTTAATATCCACAGCCATAATCCTTTTATTTCTAGCTATAGATTTTAAGGCTACTTTTACATTTCATTCCTACATCAAAAGAGTCTTCTTCAGGTTATATTCACAATTACTGTGCTTTATTAAGGTTTATATTGATTGAGGAGTGTGATGGAGGGTGGAGACAGAGTCTCACCATATAGTCCAGACTAACCCCTAACTCACAGAGAGCCACCTGCTGTTGCCTCATAGGTGCTGGGATCAAAGGCACACACCACCGTAACTATTATCCTTTTAAGTATTCTGTTTTCACCTGCTCGTAGCTAGAACACAAATTGTTCTACTTAACTCAAATGCTAGTATGTGAGAACATAAGTGTCTTTCGTGCGGCCCTAAAAAGTCAGACTCCCATCTTAGCATATTCATTTAGAGATCAGTGACTTAGAGAAGTTACTAATCAATCAACAGCTCTCATCAAACCCCTTCTGAAACCTTACTTTGCAAAAATATCAGTATTCATCTTTGGAAACTCTGTGCTTCTCAGTGATGAGCTTCTAATGTTCCTGCTAAAGCATAAAGTATATTTCTCTAGTTATTTCTTTTTTGTTGTTGTTGTGGTTGTTGTTTTGAGACAGAGCTTCACCATGTAGGCCTGGCTGTCCTGGAACTCACCTTGTAGACCAGGCTAGCCTCAAACTCAGAGATCCATCTGCCTCTGCCTCCCAAACGCTGGGACTCAAGGCGTGCGCCACCACTGCCTGGTAGCCTCTATTATTTCATACAGTATATGTGAGAATTGTATTTCCTTAGAAAGATTCGTGACATCAGAGAGCAGTGACCAAATCCTCTGCTGCTACAAACCCAGGAACTGTCCAATAAATAATAACCAAAGTGAAAAGCCAACTAAGGACGTAAAGCAAGACAAACATTTGATCCTATATAAGATTCTTTGTGCCGGGCGGTGGTGGCACATGCCTTTAATCCCAGCACTCTGGAGGCAGAGACAGGTGTATCTCTGTGGGTTCGAGACCAGCCTGGTCTACAAGAGCTAGTTCCAGGACAGGCTCCAAAACCACAGAGAAGGGGCTGGAGAGATGGCTCAGCGGTTAAGAGCATTGCCTGTTCTTCCAAAGGTCCTGAGTTCAATTCCCAGCAACCACATGGTGGCTCACAGCTATCTGTAATGAGGCCTGATGCCCTCTTCTGGCTTGCAGGCATACACACAGACAAAAATTGTATTCATAATAAATAAATAAAATATTTAAAAAAAAAAAAACCACAGAGAAACCCTGTCTCGGAATACCAAAAAAAAAAAAGATTCTTTGTGCCTGGAGGGTTTGCAGGGGGCAGGGGAATCATAATGAATATCCTTTTTATTACACATTCTACAGATGTTTGATAATTTTCCAACACTTTCTCTGGTTATTAAGCAAGTTCACATTTTTCTCACCCAGAGGCTAAGGCTGCTGCCTGAGCATTTGAAATGCACGCAAGTTTAAAAACAAGACCTTCTTATGGCCTTGCATTCTAGTCTTCCTGGCTTTTGATAAATATTTATCTGGCCCTTCATACTGACCTCCAAATAACTGTGCTGTACTATCTGCTTTCAGAAATTACAAAGATAATTTCAAGGGCACAATTTGTGCAAGAATGAAGCTACTGTAATACCCATACTCCCGGCCTTCACCCTGAACAAGATTAGGACACATCCATCCTTTGGAGAGGCTTCCTAAAACAAAGAAAAACCCACATCCAAAATAAGTTTCTTCTTTCTCAATCTAGAATTCCCCTAGTTAAAACCAATTAAATATTTAGAGGCAGCTTCCAAACAGAACTAATGCCCTGAAATGTGAACCTCTGCTTGAATAAATCCCTTCTTCTTGAGAGTTAAAGAGCAACTTTTTATAAATGTGTATGAGTGTAGGCCTGTGTGTGTCACATATATGCTAGAGTTCTTGGAAACCAGAAGAAGGTATTGGTTCCTCTGGAGTCGGGGTGGAGGTGACCTGCGTTGGTTGCTGGGAATCAAACTTGATCCTTTGGAAGAGGAGAAAGTTTTCTTAACTAATGAGTCATCTCTCAAGATTCAAATTTGTTTTTTGCTTTGTTTGAGGCAAGACCTTGGTCTACAAAGCAAGTTTCAGGACAGCCAGAGCTGTTACACAGAGAAATCCTGTCTTGGGGGAAAAAAAAAAGTAAAAAATAAAAATAAAAAAAAACAATTTTAAATTAAAAATAAAAATAGTGTTTAAAATGTAAGTAGAAAGCATGTTATTATTAACTCTAAAAATTACTAAACTTGGGCTGGAGAGATGGCTCAGCGGTTGGGAGCATTGCCTACTCTTCCAGAGGTCCTGAGTTCAATTCCTGGCGACCACATGGTGGCTCACACCCATCTGTAATGAGGTCTGGTGCTCTCTTCTGGCCTGCAGGCATACACACTGACAGAATATTATATACATAATAAATAAATAAATATTTTAAGAAAATTACTAAACTTAAAAAGGACAGGAGTTTAAGAGCAACAAAAAAAACTCCTCTCCTCTGTCATTAACCTTAGAAGCAGTATGAAATCAAGATGATAAAACCGGCCACTTCTTTCCCATGGTCTTTTGCCTGATATTATCATCACATTTATAAACAATTTGGTTCACTGAGAACAATGCCCGAGATCTTAAGCTGTTTTAAGATACAGACAGGGAACACAAATACAAAAATTAACAAACAAAATCTTAACTTTAGAATGTAGAGCTCAATAAAAAAAATCAATTAAAAAAAATCTTAACTTTAGGTCTCCAGGTAGGTTCTGGATTTTGCAGACTTTGCTGGGATTCCCAGTGACCTTTCTACTCTCCTTTAAATCCTTTAAGCGTGAGGCAGAGCTGAGGTAAGAGCACAGGAAGTCCCAGTCGAGATGCAATCTCTTGTTGGCAGACTTGCTTTAATGTTTTTTTTTTTTTGGTTTTTCGAAACAGGGTTTCTCTGTGGTTTTGGAGCCTGTCCTGGAACTAGCTCTTGTAGACCAGGCTGGTCTCGAACTCACAGAGATCCGCCTGCCTCTGCCTCCCAAGTGCTGGGATTAAAGGCGTGCGCCACCACTGCCCGGCCTGCTTTAATGTTTTTCTCGAAGATTTCTTTCCCAGTAATTCCAAAATTCAATCCCATGCAACTGTTGCAGCAGCCGCGGTGGTGAAACCGAGGAGCGACGGAAAGGAGTCACTCTGGTTTCCCAGTACTAAGGATTGGGGAAGAGAAATTAACAGGACCGGGATGGAAAACAAATGGAAAGAGAGTTATGGATGAAGTTGCTGGCTCCCTAGTTTACACTTAGAAAATCAGCAAGCATTTTTAGGAACTATCACTCCAGCAACAGCAAGGTGCTTGCCTTCTAGAATAAGCCCAGGGAGGCAAATATCTAAGACTTGTTTGACCAGTCAGTAAAGTTTAAGTTTTGCAGATTACAAACCATTGCCGCACCTTTTTTTTTTTTTTTTTTTTTTTTTTTTGGTTTTTCGAGACAGGGTTTCTCTCTAGCTTTGGTGCCCGTCCCGGACATTGCCGCACCTTTTGTATTTTTATTCCTGTACTTACTTATTGATTCTTTGGGGTTTTTTTTGCATTGGCATCTCCATGAGTGTGGTCTAGAGCACAGGTCGTCATTGCAGTCATAAGAAATAGGGTTGCGGCCGGGCGGTGGTGGCGCACGCCTTTAATCCCAGCACTTGGGAGGCAGAGGCAGGTGAATCTCTGTGAGTTCGAGACCAGCCTGGTCTACAAGAGCTAGTTCCAGGACAGGCTCCAAAGCCACAGAGAAACCCTGTCTCGAAAAACCAAAAAAAAAAAAAAGAAAAAAAAAAAGAAAGAAAGAAATAGGGTTGCGTATAGCTCAGTGGTAGAGTTCTTGCCTTGTGTGTGCAAAGCCATGGGTTCAACCTACAGAATCACTAAAAGATATAAAATGCATAATTATTATATAATAATATAAAGTAATGACAACCTCAACATTCAGGAGGCGGAAATAGGAGGATAGTCAGAAATTCAAAGCTGTGGAAGGAATTACAGAATAATTTGGGAGGCAGAAGCAGGTGGATCTCTGTGAATTTGAGGCCAGCCTGAATGACAGAGCTTGTTTCAGGATAACCAGGGCTACGCTGAGAAACCCTGTCTCGAACCCCCAAAATAATAATAATAGTAATAATAACAATAATAACGTTCTCCTTTCTATCACAAGCCCCAATCATGAGTTTACAGTCCTTTGATTCCTAATAAACCTCACTGAAAGTGGGATGAATGTAGACAGAAGTTTCCATCCTGCCTAGTCCTTCAGTCATTCAGTCCCAAAGAAACACACAGAGGCTTGTAGTAATTATAAACTGTTTGGTCTATTAGCTCAGGCTTATAATTAACTAGTTCTTACAACTACAACTTAAATTAACCCATAATTCTTGTCTATGGTTAGCCACGTAGATTGGTACCTTTTCTCAGTAAATCATTCTCATGTTTCCTCTGCATCTGGCTGGTGGCTGCATCTCTGCCTTTCCTCTTCCCAGAATTCTCCTAGTCTGGTTGCTTCACCTATATTTCTTTTTTTGTTTTGTTTTGTTTTTTTTAAAATATTTATTTATTATGTATACAATATTCTGTCTGAAGGCCAGAAGAGGGCACCAGACCTCATTACAGATGGCTGTGAACCACCATGTGGTTGCTGGGAATTGAACTCAGGACCTTTGGCAGAGCAGGCAATGTTCTTAACCGCTGAGCCATCTCTCCAACCCCCTTCACCTATATTTCTTGCCTGGCTATTGGCCAATCAACATTTTATTAAACCAATATGAGTGACAAATCTTTTTTTAAAGATTTATTTATTTATTTATTTCGTATACAGTATTCTGCCAGCATGTACGCCTACAGACCAGAAGAAGGTACCAGATCTCATTACAGATGGTTGTGAGCCACCATGTGGTTACTGGGAATTAACTCAGGACCTCTGGAAGAGCAGCCAGTGCTCTTAACCTCTGAGCCATTTCTCCTGAGTGACAATTTTTTTTTTTTATTTTTTATTATTTTCTTTTTTTCTTTCTTTCTTTTTTTTTTTTTTTTTGGTTTTTTGAGACAGGGTTTCTCTGTGGCTTTGGAGCCTGTCCCGGAACTAGCTCTTGTAGACCAGGCTGGTCTCGAACTCACAGAGATTCACCTGCCTCTGCCTCCCAAGTGCTGGGATTAAAGGCGTGCGCCACCACCGCCTGGCTTATTTTTTATTATTATTGTTATTTTTTTTTTTTTTTTTTTTTGGTTTTTCGAGACAGGGTTTCTCTGTGGCTTTGGAGCCTGTCCTGGAACTAGCTCTGTAGACCAGGCTGGTCTCGAACTCACAGAGATCCGCCTGCCTCTGCCTCCCGAGTGCTGGGATTAAAGGCGTGCACCACCACCGCCTGGCACAAATTTTTACAGTGTACAAGAACATTATCCCACAGTAGGTGAAGGTGGGGAAAAAGAAACAGAAAACATAAGAAGTAAAATATAGTTGTGTTTTTAAAATATTCAACATATGAATAGTTATTTTAGCTTGGCTTATTTGCCCAAAAACACTCTCTCACTCTCTCACTCTCTCTCTCTCTCTCTCTCTCTCTCTCTCTCTCTCTCTCTCTCTCTCTCTCTCTCTTCTCTCTGTCTTTCTGTGTGTGTATGTGTGTGATGTGTATTGCATATGTGAATGTTCATGTGTATGTGTTTATTTATGTCCATGTATGTGCGTTCCTGTGGTCAGTCTTTGGAGTGGTTCCTCAGGAGCCACTCACCCTGTTCTCTGAGACAGGGTCTCTCCCTGGGGTCTGGTACTTTCCGATTAGGCTAGACTGGCTGGCAAACCCAAGGATCATTTGTCTGTATCTCCCCAGTGCTGGTATTACACGTATTAGGCTGCATGCTAGCATTGGCAAGCTCAGGTCCTCATGCTTGCATGGCTGAGCTATTTCCCCAGCCCGCTTTGTCACTTTTCAAGAAAAGAAAATTGCTGACGAAGTGAAAGAATTCTTACTTTCACTGGCAGTGATGGAGTATATAATGCTGGGAAATCATTCGGTGTCTGCCTCCTCAGGTGGAGAACAGGTATAATCAAACGCACCTAATTCTCATAGTTGTTAAGAGAACTAATTAACAACTTTAAACCGCTTTGAAATCCCATATGAAAGACACTTGATCTTTATCTGGGAGAGACAGATAACGCAGGTATGGGAGGTCACCCCCTCCTCCAGAGCTGAACTTGGTTCTCACTTGTTCAGCTTGAATTTCTACTCGGCAATGTAATTCAGCAGAGGGATGCTATTATGCAATTTTTAAAAATATATATTTCAAAAGCATATAATAATCCCCCCCAGGATTCAGCCTCATATTTTTTACATAGTAGCAAGAGTGATCAATTTAGCACTCAGACAAATGTAGCACACCAAGCTCTGCGAGTGATACTGAAATTGTTTTTTTGCCTCTTCTGTAGACACAAAATTGTAAATGTTAATTGGTTTTTAACTTTCTTTTAAACATCTTTTGTGACTCTGTTGGGGACCGGAAAATGCCACAGCTTACATGTAATACCTGTTTCTCTCCTTCCACCACTTGAGTTCCTGGAGACAGATTTCAAGTTCTCAGGCTCAGCCACAAGACCCTTTGCCACCCCAGCCACCACACTGGCCCTCTTAACTATTTGTAGCACAAAATTCTAGCTGTACTGTGCACATCCCAGAAACAACTTCTAGAGTTCATTCCTTTGTTTTGAGGCAAGGCTGACCCCAAATTATGTTGGTATTTCCTTGAGCTTGTGGTGCTTCTAACTTCTAGGTACTGTGATCACAAACATGTACCTTAGACCTGGCTGTCCAACTAAAAAATGTTCATTTTCCACCCCTCCGCTTTAACTGATGTTTAGATGAATGTATCTAATCATATTATTTGTACGATATAACTTACATAACTAACATGTGACTATGTATAGGAATGTATGTATATATATATATATGTGTGTGTGTGTGGGTGGGTGTTTGTGTGTATCCTCCAAAATTTTTTTTTTTTTTTTTTTCGAGACAGGGTTTCTCTGTGGTTTTGGAGCCTGTCCTGGAACTAGCTCTTGTAGACCAGGCTGGTCTCGAACTCACAGAGATCTGCCTGCCTCTGCCTCCCGAGTGCTGGGATTAAAGGCGTGCGCCACCACCGCCCGGCAAAGGTTTTTTTTTTTTGGTTTTTCGAGACAGGGTTTCTCTGTGGCTTTTTTTTTTTTGGAGCCTGTCCTGGAACTAGCTCTGTAGACCAGGCTGGTCTCGAACTCACAGAGATCCACCTGCCTCTGCCTCCCAAGTACTGGGATTAAAGGCGTGCGCCACCACCGCCCGATCCTCCAAAATTTTTATATCAATTCATACAATTACATATATTATTTACTTATTTAATAATCTAAGTGCTGATACTAAAGGCATGTGCCGCCACCCAGCCTGTTTTTAGCATCTTATCTAAGTTATTGTACGATCTAATATTATGAACATCTATTTCTGTGTTTTATCTAAGAGTTTGTCTCTTTTTTTAAAGAATTATTTATTTTGGGGACTGGAGAGATGGCAAGTTCAGCAGTCGTATCTCTGTGGGCCCTGCATGTCCAGTTCATACAGCTTGCCACCAAGCAGTCCAGGCAGGAGCAGTTTTGCCCAAATGACTAGCAAACTTCACAAAGAGCCTCTTTGAGCCGGGCGGTGGTGGCGCACACCTTTAATCCCAGCACTCGGGAGGCAGAGGCAGGCGGATCTCTGGGAGTTCGAGACCAGCCTGGTCTACAAGAGGTAGTTCCAGGACAGGCTCCAAAACCACAGAGAAACCCTGTCTCGAAAAACAAAAAAAACAAACAAAAAAAAAAAAAAAAAAAAAGAGCCTCTTCGATGCCCATATCTTCTCGAAGTAACTGGTGCTGCCAGAAGCAGACATGTCTCACTGTTGAGAAAAGTTTAAGTTCTTTTTTTTTTGTTGTTGTTTTGTTTTTTGAGACAGGGTTTCTCTGTGGTTTTGGAGCCTGTCCTGGAACTAGCTCTTGTAGACCAGGCTGGTCTCGAACTCACAGAGATTCACCTGCCTCTGCCTCCGGAGTGCTGGGATTAAAGGCGTGCGCCACCACCGCCCAGCAAAAGTTTAAGTTCTTAAAACCTTTTAAATACAAAAAAAAAAAAAAAAAAAAAAAAACTGGCCAGTAGGATTTGCTGAAGGAACAGAGGCAGAAGGATCACGAGTTCGAGGCCCGCCTAGGCTACGCATTTTAAAAAATAAAAAAAAATAAAATAAAAACTGAACAAAGATCAAGTGATCTAGCATTTAGAAAACTAGCATTGGAAAGCTCGTTTTCCAAACGAGTGATAATCTTAAAATTCAACCAAGTTTCCCTACCTGCTTATTTGAAAGTTTTTTGAGCAAGAGCCCCATGGATTCTTTTTGTTCCCAGTCCTCTTCTCAAGTGAAGATCCTTCTTGGCAAACAACACACACTGGAGGAATTCTCACCACCAAGCAGAAGTGGGAAGAAGTCAGCCCTGGGTGTTTAGGCTGCACAGCATAGCCAACTGCCTGCAGCAACTCAAGCCAACTCGTAAACAAAGGGCAGGCCCAGCTGTGCAGGACTCAACTTGATAGGAAATCAAGGAAATTCAACAACCTCCCCCCACATTGGACTTCTGATTTTCAAAACACTATCATTTTCCCCAGACTTCGCCTTGAACTTTCTGTCATTAGGTATGTCCCTTCCTGCAGATTCTTCAGAAAGTCTGTCCTAATGTCCTCAGGATGGCCAGATTCAGTGCAGAAGTAAGAAGACTATGCCTCCTCAGAATGCCTGGATTCTAGCCCAGCTCTGGAAGCTACCAGAGTGATCCTTGGGGCTGATGACCAAAACAGTTTCTGGCTGTGCACAGCGACTCATTTCTTCACTCCCAGCTCATGGACAGAGGCAGGCAGATCTCTACAGGCTTTCCGCAAGCCTGGTTGATATAGTGAGTTCCAGGTCAGGCTGGGCTATCTGATAAGATTGTCTCAAAAACAAAACAAAACAAAAACCATTTTTTTTTTCTCTAGACTAGTGGGACTGCTCAGTGAGTTAAGACACTTGCCCCCAAGCCTGACCACCTGAGTTCAGTTCCCAGAGCTCATGGAAGACATAGAGCAAACTGGCTACAGGAAGTTATCCTTCCATGGCATATACATTGGTGTTGACAAGCTTGTTCCTAGTTACGTCAGACAGGGTCAAGTTTACGGTCGCAGGAAGGCATTGGCTATTGCTGTATAAAAGGGGAAACACAGTTATTAGTTTTCCACCGCAGAAGCACCATTATTATATCTGTCTCCATAGCTCAGTGCCCTTTAATTTCCCTTAAGATTAAGATCAGTCTCGGTTTCACGATTATCATCTATTGAACAACCACCAGAAATTTTCTAAGATATAGTCCATATCTACCCAGAGATAAGCAGTTGTCTTTGATGCTTCCATCTCTACCTTTCTCTCCTCTTTTGACAGAAACCCAAAATTCTTTCTTTCTTTCTTTCTTTCTTTCTTTCTTTCTTTCTTTCTTTCTTTCTTTCTCTTTCTTTCCTTTCTTTCTCTCTTTCTTTCTTTTTTTCTTTCTTCCTTCCTTCTTTCCCTTCTTTCTTTTTTTATTTTTGTTTTCTCGAAACAGGGTTTCTCTGTAGCTTTGGAGCCTGTCCTGGAACTAGCTTTTTTTGTTTGTTTGTTTTGTTTTGTTTTCCGAGACAGGGTTTCTCTGTGGTTTTGGCTCCTGTCCTGGAACTAGCTCTTGTAGACCAGGCTGGTCTCGAACTCACAGAGATCCGCCTGCCTCTGCCTCCCAAGTGCTGGGATTAAAGGCGTGCGCCACCACCGCCCGGTTGGAACTAGCTTTTGTAGACCAGGCTGGTCTTGAACTCATGGAGATTCACCTGCCTCAGCCTCCTGAGTGCTGGGATTAAATGTGTACACAACCACCGCCCGGCTTGAAAGAATTATGTTAGGCTGAGCATGGTGGTTCACACTTATAAAGCAAATAAGAAAGACTGCCAAGAGTCTAAGGCAAGCCTGGGCTATGTAGAAAATTCTAGGCTATCCTAAAAGTGAGACCTTGTCTCACAACAACAAAAGGTAAAATTGATCTTATTTCTTCCACCTAGCAAACGTTTCTTTTTATATTTACCCAGCAAAACTCAATCCATTCTCAAAATTCCAGTTCCCCAATAGCGTTCCCAGTGAAAACCCTGGGAGCTGACATCCCCTCCTGCGGCTCCCCACCACTTTTTTCCACGCATTCCTAGTACATTGGTCACTTTAAAAGTCAGGACATATTATGGCGGGGATGTATTACATGTGAGGCTGCTGCCCCAGTGTTCCTGGGAGACACTTCCAGGTGAGAACACGTATCCAGGGCTCCTCAAGCTCCACCGATGAGTACAGTCCTGTATAAGGCCACCCTGCCTAGGATCCTATGCCTTCTCTTTGACATTCTTCTCCTCTCTCATGGCTCTGGTGATCAAACCCAAGTCCTTATGTACATTGTCTTCCTGAGACAAAGTCTCATTATGTAGTTCAGACTGGCCTCAAACTCTGGAACTTCCTGCCACCCAAGGAGTGTGATTTCAGGCATGAGCCATCATGCCCAGATTCTCTCTTCTCTCGAAAAGGGAGTATGATTTCATGAAACAACACAAATACTTTTATGTCCTTTTAGGTGCATTTTTTTAATGAAAAAGAAATGAATTTCATGCTGCTGTGATAAAATATCAGGCATCACAAGCTGGCTTCATGGGGGTCAGAGAGCTGCTCAGGATTAGGAACACTGGCTGCTTCTCTAGAGGACTGGGATTTGATTCCCACCCCTCCTCCCCCACTCAACTTTAGCTATTGAGCCATCCCTCCAGCTCCTCCATTGTCGTCTTTGTGTGTGTGTGTGTGTGTGGTTTTTTGAGACAGGGTTTCTCTGAAGCTTTGGAGCCTGTCCTGGAACTAGCTCTTGTAGACCAGGCTGGTCTCAAACTCACAGAGATCCACCTGCCTCTGCCTCCCAAGTACTGGGATTAAAGGTGTGAGCCACCCTCAGTTACCCTCTTAAAGGTCCTACTTTTGTTGACTATACTATTAACTGTTAAGTTTCACCCTAAGAGTTCAGGAGGCCATAATTAGGCCATAACACCAGGCTTAGTCTAGATACTTCGCTTTGTAATCTTGGGACACTGCTTAATCTTCAAGACCTTGAAACCCTCGTCCATGAAGAGGAAGCAATGACGGTTATGTCTACCCAATCTCTACAACCCTAAGTTCCACTAGTTTCCAGTTCTTCCATTTCCAAGTTATCCATCCCCCGATGCCCTGTCCCTGGTTCCTGGTCACACTGCTTAGATCTTGAAGAAGAAAACCTTTCTGTTAGGATTACACTAAATGAACAGTGTGGTTATTTTAGTGCAGGAAAATATGTAAATAAGTTAAGTATGGAGGCAGAGGAAGAAGGACTGTGATGTGGAGAGAAATTCATACTTATGAAGCCAAAGTCACCAAAAGGAGATATTGGGAAGTTAGATTTCTTCTCTGTGTCGCTCAATGCCAAGTTCAATGAGAAGACCTAAAAGGCCCTCACATCAAATCCAGTGCCCCAACTCCCTTTCTTTTTGCATTAAATTAAATACATCCTCACCTCTTAGCCTTTGAAATTGCTAACCCCTCTGCCTGGACCCCCTTTTTTTTTCCACTCCCCATTTTCCCACACTGCCTGCTTTTACTTTCTTCAGCCTCTGCTCAGATAACAGACCATTGGAAGGCCTTTCCTATTCACCCCGTTTATAAGGTCTTCATTGTCCTGATTATGTATTTTTCTTCGTATGATTTATTACTGTAGAAAGCTATGTTGTGGGGCTGGAAAGATGGCTCAGAGGTTAAGAGCACTGGCTGCTCTTCCAGAAGTCCTGAGTTCAATTTCCAGCAACCACATGATAGCTCACAACCATCTATAGTGAGATCTGGTGCCCTCTTCTGGCCTGCACGTGTACATGCAGGCAGAACACTGTACATATAATAAATAATAAAACATTTTAAAAAAAAGAATGGTGTCAGGCGATGGTGGCGCACGCCTTTAATCCCAGCACTTGGGAGACAGAGGCAGGCGGATGTGAGTTCGAGACCAGCCTGGTCTACAAGAGCTAGTTCCAGGACAGGCTCCAGAACCACAGAGAAACCCTGTTTCGAAAAACCAAAAAAAAAAAAAAAAAAAGTCCTAAACAAACAAGAAAAAAGCTATGTTGTGTATTTATCTGGGGTTTGTCTCTCCCATTAAAATATATTCTCCAGGCCTGGTGGTGGTGGCGCACGCCTTTAATCCCAGCACTCGGGAGGCAGAGGCAGGCGGATCTCTGTGAGTTCGAGGCCAGCCTGGTCTACAAGAGCTAGTTCCAGGCCAGGCTCCAAAGCTACAGAGAAACCCTGTCTCGGCCTGGAGAGATGGTTCAGTGGTTAAGAGCACTGGCTGCTCTTCCAGAGGTCCTGAGTTCAATTCCCAGCAACCACATGGTGGTTCAAAACCATCTGTAGTGAGATCTGGTGCCCTCTTCTGGCATGCAGGCATACATGGAGGCAGATTGTTGTATACATAATAAATAAATAAATAAATAAATCTTAAAAAAAAAAGAAACCCTGTCTCAAAAAAACAATATATATATATATATATATATATATATATATATATATATATATATTCTCCACAGGAAGCAGAGGCAAGAGGATCTCTGATGGGGAACTTCCTTCAGTCAATGGCCTTGAGAAGCTGGACCAGGTTGGGCATGGCCTTGGGTACGAAAAATTCCACGGGAACGCCCACTTGGCCTCTTCCCACACGCCACACCTGGATGTTCAACCCCATTCCTGTTTCCTCGTTGTGATCCATGAGTTTCCCTTTTAACAAAGAAAAACCTTAGTATATCCTATTTAGAGCTAGTGTGGGATTCTTTGATTCGCATTCCCCCATCTGGTTCATTCTGTTTCATCAGACACCCAATGTGGGGCACCAATCTGTTATCATTTCCTGGGTACCCAGATCTGAAATAATCACAGAAACTGCATTGGGGCTGGAGAGATGGCTCAGTGGTTAAGAGAACTGACTGCTCTTCCATAGGACCTGAGTTCAATTCCCAGCAACCACATGGTGGCTCACAGCCATCTGTAATGGGGTGTCCGGTGCCCTCTTCTGGATTACAGGTAGGATACTGTATAAATAAATAAATCTTTAAAAAAAAAAACTGCAAGCCGGGCGGTGGTGGTGGACACCTTTAATCCCAGCACTCAGCCGGGCGGTGGTGGCGCACGCCTTTAATCCCAGCACTTGGGAGGCAGAGGCAGGCGGATCTCTGTGAGTTCGAGACCAGCCTGGTCTACAGAGCTAGTTCCAGGACAGGCTCCAAAACCACAGAGAAACCCTGTCTCGAAAAACCAAAAAAAAAAAAAAAAAAAAAAAATCCCAGCACTCAGGAGGCAGAGGCAGGCGGATCTCTGTGAGTTCGAGACCAGCCTGGTCTACAAGAGCTAGTTCCAGGACAGGCTCCAAAACCACAGAGAAACTCTGTCTCGAAAAACCAAAAAAAAGGAGCTAGTTCTAGCACAGACTCCAAAGCTACAGAGAAACCCTGTCTTGAAAAACAAAAACAAAGTCACTGTTTGGCCAATCACTTAGGTGTATTGCTAGCTAGCTCTTATATCTTAAATTACCCCATTTCTATTAATCTGTGAATTGCCACGTGGTTGTGACCAGACAGTAAGGTCCCGTCCTACTGGTAAGGTCCAGCGTCTGTGTCCTGCAGTGGCTCTATGACTTCTGACTGACTCCACCTACTTTCTCCCAGCATTCAGTTTAGTCTTTCTGCCTAGCTCTATTCTGATCTATCACAGGTCAAAGCAGCTTCTTTATTCATTAACAAACAAAAGCAACTTACATACAGAAGGACTTTCCACACCAGACCTCTGTGAGTTTGAAGCCACCTAGGGCTACACAGTGACATCTAGAGAGCTCAGTGGGTAAAGGCCCTGGAAGCCCAATGAGGCAAGTGTGGAACCTTCAGGAGGGAGAGCGACAATTCACAGAGCTGTCCTCTGACCTCTACATTTGCACTGTGGCTTGTGCACACCCTACCCCAACACAGAAAGAGTGAGAGAGAGAAGAAAGGAAGGAAAGCAGAGACCAACATCACCCCTTTAATTGTAATCAATGTGCCCACATCGTAATATAGTAACCATGAGGAAACTCGACAGGTCTGTGGAACCCTGTGTTACATTTGTAAATTGTCTGTAACTGTATTATGACTCCAAAATAAAAGTGTTTTTTTAATCATAGAAAATGGGAGAAAGTGATTCTTCCAGCTTGCACAGGCTGCCGCATTCGCTTTAAAATGCATTATTCCTCCTTGAAAGTGTTCTGACTCAAGGTAAGGAGGCCAGCGGGGTGGGGAGCTCTTAGAAATGATCCCTTAATGCTGTACACCCTAGCTTAGGACAGAGCACATTAGCATTTGGTGTAAGGAACAGAACATTTAGGAAGAAAACCTTAATCCGTTCACATGGGCAGCATAAGGACCAGCCTGTCCTTGCCGGTGGCTTTATTCATTTGTCCTTGTTTTCTGATGGACGCTGGGTTCTGCCGTCTGAAAGAACATTTTCCCACTGATTTCCCATGCTAGCCTGGGGCCTCCCAGATCCAGGGGGGGTGAGCTTTCAAGCGGAGTTCTGAACTTGGGGAAGGACCCCAAGAACATGATTATGCCAACGGCTTCCTGCCTGATTTTCCCTTCCTCCGCTTGGCCGCACAAGCACAAAGTTCTAAAGATAAAAGGCTTCCATTAATACCAAACCGAGGGACGCCGAAGAGATGTTTTTACTGTGGTTAGGTCATAACTACAATCTCTCTCTCTCTCTCTCTCTCTCTCTCTCTCTCTCTCTCTCTCTCTCTCTCTCTCTCTCTCTCTCTCTCTCCCCCTCCTTCCTTCCTACCTTTCTCTTATTCCTCCCCCTCACCTTCTTCAAATGTGCTTAAAGTAAGGATTTTAACTCCCCTGGGCTGTTTGCCAGAATTTATATTCTAGCAGTGCAGCATTAGACACAATCTTAAGTGTTTTCAAGATGAGTAGAAGCAAGTAGAGTACTTGCTTCTACTGGCAGCTTCTTTTCCAATTTCCAAGGAAGGGAGGAGCCAGAAGCAATGGAAACAGTGTTTCTCTCCTATGCGACATTATTATTGTGTACTTCACTGATACACATGGTGGCAGTTAGGGCTCTCTAGAGGAAAGCAACCCACAGAACGACTATAGATCAAAACAGGGCTTGTTAGGCTGGCTTACAGGGTATGGTCTGGGTAGCCCAACAATGGCTGCTTTCACATTGGTGTGGCTGAGAAACCACTCGGGCCACCAGGCTGGATGCCTCAGTTAAACAGGCATCCTGCCAACTGGGCTCCCTCTCCAGCCCTTCTCATACTAAATTAGATCTTGGGAAGCCTTCTCTGGGAGGTTTACAATCTGCTGGAAGAAGCAGATACGTCTGGGTAAAGAAACAGCTGCATACATGAAAAGTTACAGGTAGAGGGATGTGGTTGATGTTAGAAAGGCAGTCAAGGGGCTGGAGAGATGGCTCAGTGATTGAAAGCACTGGCTGACCTTCCAGAGGTCCTGAGTTCAATTCCCAGGTGGCTCACAGTCATCTATAATATAATGGGATCTGATATCCTCTTCTGGCCTGCAGGTGTACAGGATGACAAAGCACTCACATGTAAAAAATTAAAAAAGAAAGAAAGATGGTTAGAAGGCCTGAGTGAGGAAGTACGGCAGAAAGTGAACCCTGTGAGCTGGATAGAGTAGCCAATCATCCACTAACAGAGATTCTCTGAGAAAAGAGCCACTGTTTGGTTTTGTCATTGTGTGAGAATCACAGAGTGTACTTATGATGATCTGAGCCTAGATGATATGGCTCAGCACACACCCAGGCTATCTGGGAAGCCTATTGTTTCTGCACAACAAACCTGTCCATCTGGTTTCTCTGCCGACAACTTTAAGTATCTAAAGATTCAAGTATCTAAACAAAACAGGCCCAGCAAAATCCAGACGTGGTCGCACTTGCCTGCAAGCCTAGCACTGGGGCAGCTAAGACAGGACAGGGAGTCTGGGACAAGTGTAGAGGACATAGCAACACCTTGACTAAAAACAAGAAAGAAAAGCGAAGAAGGAAGGAAAAGCAAAAACAGTCCGTGGCGGTTCTACTAGCAACCCCGACAATTAGGAAGGAGAGGTAGGAGGATCAGGAGTTCAGAATCAACATAAAATCTAACCAAGACATTAGGCAACAACTCCACTAACCTGTCCACCTTCCGTCTTTTTACTGTCCCTGCCTGACAGGCCCCAAGCCTGGATAAATTTAACTCTGCTTTTTAGGAACCTTTATTCAGGCTGTTAAGAGAAATCCACCCCTGGATAGGCAACGTTTTTCTGAATTCAAGGGCCTACCCTGCCACAGTGGCCACTTCCCTTGTCCCTCTCAGCTCCTGGCACGCCTCAAGAGGTGACCTCCTGCCTTCCACAGAAAACAGGATCTAACTCCCAGGAACAGGTGGCAAAGGCAACCCAGCCCTTAACTCCCGTTTCCTTCCCCGTTTTGAGTTCAGTCCTTGCTTCTGGATCCTGGGTTCCCTTCTCTCCTGTCTTCTTCGTGATCTTGCTATGAGTAAGGCTCTTTCCCTTTAGCAAGTGAACATATCCACACCTCTCCCTTCAGACTTAAACAAAACATCAACAGAAGACCTCTGTCTAGGTCCCATTTGCCATTCCAACTGTAACTGGCTGTTTTCCTGTTAGTTTTCTCTCTCCTTTTTATGAGGTCTCCTTCTCTCTATCCAGAGTGTTTACTAAGCCAGCCATAGTGGTATATGCCTATAATTCTAGCACTGAGGCAGGAGGACAGCATCAGTTAAAGACTACCATGGGCTATCTAGCAAGATCCTATCTCAAAACGGAAAAAAAAAAGAAAGAAAGAAAGAAAAAAGCCAGAAGTGGTAATCCTAGTATGTAAGGGGCAGTGGTGGAAGAATTCCTTTAAGTTTGAGGCCAGTCCCTCCTACACAGGGAATTCCAGGCAAGTCAGGCCTCAGAGCGAGATGTTATTTCAAATTCAATGAAATCAAATAGAATGCTTATCTTTGATGGCCTTCCTTCTCTTGTGAAATGTCCATTTATTCAGGTCTTTCTCATAAATCACTAGAAAAGTAAGAAGAAAAAGAGAATTATACTGGCTTGATTTATTCCCTTGAGGATTTTTTCTTTTTTTTTCTTTTCTTTCTTTTTTTTTTTTTTTAAAGATTTATTTATTTATTAAGCATACAATGTATTGCTGGCAAGGAAGGCACCAGGTCTCATTATAGATGGTTGTGAGCCACCATGTGGTTGCTGGGAATTGAACTCGGGACCTCTGGAAGAGCAGCGAGCGCTCTTACCCTCTGAGCCATCTCTCCAGCCCTTCCTTCCTTCCTTCCTTCCTTCCTTTCTTTCTTTCTTTCTTTCTTTCTTTCTTTCTTTCTTTCTTTCTTTTTCTTTCTTCTTTCCTTCCTTCCTTCCCTTTCTTCCTTCCTTTTCTTTTTTTTTTTTTTTTTTTTTTTTTTTTTGGTTTTTCGAGACAGGGTTTCTCTGTGGTTTTGGAGCCTGTCCTGGAACTAGCTCTTGTAGACCAGGCTGGTCTCGAACTCACAGAGATCCACCTGCCTCTGCCTCCCGAGTGCTGGGATTAAAGGCGTGCGCCACCACCGCCCGGCCTTTTTTTTTTTTTTTTTTAAAGACAGGGTTTCTCTGTATAACCTTGGCTATCACGGAACTCACTCTGTAGACAAGGCTGGCCCCTCAGAGATCCTCCTGCCTCTGCCTCCTGAGTGCTGGGATTAAAGCTGTGCACCACCATCGCCCAGTCACAAACTTGTTTTCATATTTTAAAAAAAAGGCAGTAAAAATTAAAAGGTCTCCTGTCATGTAACTATAGAATTAGAGACAAATATAATATTGTAATTTGAGTTTGGTTCAAAAATTATTTCCAGTTTAAAAAAAAATCCTGTAGAGCTGGAGAGATGGCTTAGCAGTTAAGAGCATTGGCTACTCTTCCAGAGGTTCTGAGTTCAATTCCCACAACTACATGGTGTCTCACAATTATCTCTAGTGGAATCTGATGCCCTCTTCTGGCATAAAGAAATACATGCAGATAGAAGACTCATATACATAAAATAAATGAATCTTAACAAAGAAAAAGAAAATTCTTGCAGCTGGGTGGTAATGGTGCATGCCTTTGATCCCAATACTTGGGAGGTAGAAGCAGGAGGATCTCTGAGTTCAAGTCCAGCCTGGTCTACAAAGCGAGTTTCCAGAACAGACAGAGATACACAGAGAAACTCTGTCTCAGAAAACCAAACACAAGAAAAGATTTTATTCTTATTTAATGTGTATGAGTATTTACCTGTGTGCATGTTAGTGAACCACATATGTGCAGAGTCCAGGGGAGCCAGAAGGTTTTATGTTTGCTAGGCACATGCTTACCCTAGAACCGCATCTGTAGTTCCAACCTCTAGTTCAGATGAAAGAAAAAAGCATCCTAACAGGTTTTGCAACACTGCTGACCCACGAACAACATTTCGGAAGGCGTATAAATCAGCTGGGTTGTGGTTTGAAAGTGGTCCTGTTTGTATGGCAGAAAAATGATTGCCTTCCTCTAGAATACCCATAAGTCCATTCCTTCCAAGCTTGGATCTGTGGTTTTACCCATGGGCTCCAGCCAGTCGCCTGCGGATGGCTAAAGGGAAAGAAGGCTGTGACTTGGCACCGTGTCAAAGTCTTGCCACACCCCCTCACCCCAAAACTGAGATTCCTGGCAGTCAAAGACAGGGTTTTCTCCAGAATACAATTACAGTAACACTCAGGCCAGCCAGTCCCTGGGTTTCACGGGATGGGAGGACGTCTGTGATTTGGGAAGTGGAAAGAAAACCCAATTTCGAGAATTGATGAGAGATTAAGAAATAATAAGGAACAAGCAAGACAGATCTGTCGGGGAAGGTGTTTGCCACGAAGCCTGGCAGTTGAGTGGATCCTCAGGACCCATAGAAAGGTGGAAGGTGAAAAACAACCTCATAAAGCTGTCTTCTGACCACTGCACATCACTGAGCTACACAATAATAATAAACACAAATTTCAAAAATAAACTATAGGAACAGAAAGACTCTAAGGAAGAATAGGACAAAAAAGTCCTCACAGGAAGGAGGGGTGGGACACTCAGTCACGTCCAGGGCATTGGAGTTAATACAAGGAAAATCTTTTAAAGTCAAGTCAGATTTTAACATACAGAGTGAGTTCGAGGCCAGCCAGAGCTACACAGAGAAATAGATAAATCCTGTTGAGAGAGAGAATACAACTCTACAAACCAAGCGATGATGGTGTGCACCTTTAATCCCAGCACTTGGGAGGCAGAGGCAGGTGGTTCTCTGTGAGTTCAAGGCCAGTGTGATCTAACAGGCTCCAAAACTACAGAGAAACCCTGTCTCAAAAAACAAAAAAAAACCCCAAACAATACATATTTATTTCATGTATATATACACACATATATAATATATACATATTATACACACAAACACTAATATACATATGTATATATTATACATATACATATGCATAATATAATATACATATGTATATATATATTAGTGCTTGTATGTCTGTCTGTATACCTGCATGTATATCTGTGCACGATGTGGGTGCTAGAAATTGAACCCAGGTCCTCAGCAACAACAGCCAGTACTCGTAAATGCTGAACCATCTCTCTAGCTTCAAACCAGATTATTTGTGTTAAATGTAGTCAGCATTTCACAGCCTAATGTTTTAGAAAAGGAGTTTTAGGAATCAGAGAGGCAGTTCTGTCTTGCGACTCTTCTACTATCAAGTGAGGGCCAGGCTTCAGTAACCCCATACCCGTGGTGACTTCTCAGCTTGGAGTAGAAATGATAAAATCTGAGAACGCAAAGTCAAGAGAGGAAATTGGTCTAAACAAACTGTTTTTACTACTCTTTGCATCCCATTTTGCTTCTCACTGGAAATATCTTGGTGATACTATTGAAGCCACTACACACACACACAAACACACACACACACATTATCCTGGTGTGAATCTGCAGCTCAGGTTTCTCAAGAAGCAACAGGTAGGAGCATCACTTGATCCCAGCAGTTCAGAGACCACATTGCAAGACCCCACCTCAAAACATAACAAAACAAAACAATAAAAACAAAAAGCCCTTGAATATTTTTGCAGGGAAAAAAATCAGTAACAATAAAACAGTTAATAGAGCCGGGCGATGGTGGCGCACGCCTTTAATCCCAGCACTCGGGAGGCAGAGGCCATCACATCTGGCTTGGAACCAATTTTGAGAAAGGGTGTTATGTAGTCTGGCTTTGGACATGGTGTTCCTGCCTCAGCTACCTTCCAAGTGCTGGGGCTATAGGCATTTACTACCATACCTAAAGGAACTTTTGCATAATTATTTTGAGGGGCTAGAGACATGGCTAAGGGGTTAAAAGCACTTGCTACTCTTGCAGAAGAGCCTGGTTTGGTTCCCAGCATCTACATGGTGCTTTTCAACTGTAACTCTATTTGTATGTCATCTAAAGCCCTCTTCCAGCATCATGGGTACCAGGCAAGCACGCAGGGAATATACATACATGTAGACAAAACATCATTGAGATATTTAAAAAAAAAAACAAAGCCGGGCTGCAGTGGCGCATGCCTTTAATCCCAGCACTCGGGAGGCAGGTGGATCTCTTTGAGTTTGAGGCCAGCCTGGTCTACAAGAGGTAGTTCCAGGCCAGGCTCTGAAGCTACAGAGAAACCCTGTCTCGAAAAAACAAAAACGACACTCGTGAGGCAGAGGCAGGCAGATCTCTGTGAGTTCGAGACCAGCCTGGTCTACAAGAGCTAGTTCCAGGACAGGCTCCAAAACCACAGAGAAACCCTGTCTCGAAAAACCAAAAAAAAAATAACAATCAAAATTCAATTAATGCTAAGTCAAAGATAAAAAGGGCTAGAAATTCCCTACCTAAACATAAAGAGACCACAGAACTCCTTATAATACAAAGAAAATACTTTTATTTCTGTATCAAAGACTCTAAGGTTAACAGTTGTTGACAAGACACAAAAAAGGTTTGAGAAGCTACAGATAATCGCTATTGGATTTAATCTCCCTTCATTATTTTACACGGCATCTGTACGCCCCAACCCAGTCTTAAGCATGATGTGTTCAGGTGACATTAGGGTTCCTTTCCATTAGTCCTCAGCTTCTTTCTTTTTTTTCTTTTTCTTCTTTTTCTCTGGACTCTGAAAATAAGCAACAAAAAATGCTTTTGAAACAGTGTTAATATATTAACCTATCCTTATAAAGTGTAGTATCTACTCCCAGAAAACAAACTTTGTAATAAAATCTAAACCTGTAACCCCAGGAAAGCCTGGGGTATGGTGGAGTGACACAGCACTTTGTACACACTAAGCCTTCGGCTCAATCCTCAGTACAGCAAAAAAACAAAACTCCACATTCCTTCCTTCCTTCCAGTAAATTCTTTTCATGAAAAAAAAAAATCCAACAACAAAAACAAAATGAGAAAAGGCCTCTATAACAAAACAAAAGAGAATAAACAACTTCACTTTTCTATTACATCTTCCTTTAAACACCTGGTCATTTCTGACCTCGAATACAAACAATTCCTATTACTAACATCCATACTTCAGGCTCGTTAACAATGTCCTGTAATAAACTCAAGAGATAAAGAACAACCAGGATCACATACAGGAACTGCTGTGCTGGTGCACGGCTCTTCCTCAGAAAGTGGCTCCTCCTTGATGTGTTTCTTTTTATCCTTCTTCTTCTTCTTCTTTACAGATGGCTCCTCCTCTACCTCTTCCTCCTCCTCTGCTGCTGCCGCCTCCTCCACCTCCTCCTCTTCTACTTCAGCTGGCATAGGAAGAATTAGAATTGAATTAGACTTCCCTCAAACCCTAGAATATTTTTCTTCCTTTCACTACAGTCAACTCTCTAGTGTTTATTATTAGGATCATTTTATTGTCTAACACTATTAACTATAAATAATCTAGACCAAGATCAGAAGTAATTTTTACCACCAGCTATTACTTAATAGAAGTCAGCAAAAAAGCCAGCCTGGTCTACAAGAGCTAGTGCCAGGACAGGAACCAAAAAGCTACGGAGAAACCCTGTCTCGAAAAATCAAAAAAAAAAAAAAAAAAAAAAAAAGAAGTCAGCAATAAAATAAATGGCAATCAGTTACGTAGCGTGGTGACCTGGAAGCGTCAATTACATTAGAAAAGGTCAAGAAGTGAGAGCTGCTCAAGATCCTGAAGGCAGAAAATGGATCAATAGTTCAAGTGCCCACTGCACAAGCATAAGGACCTGAGCTTGGCTCTACTCTTGACTCTACCAAGAAGTCAGGCAGAGTGTTTGTTGCAAGTCTGTAACCCCACAGAGGGGGACAAGCAGATGGAGTGTTCCTGTAACCTGTGGGTCA
Organism: Chionomys nivalis; assembly: GCF_950005125.1. Lineage (NCBI taxonomy): Eukaryota > Metazoa > Chordata > Mammalia > Rodentia > Cricetidae > Chionomys > Chionomys nivalis. The sequence continues at coordinate 442,080 of NC_080111.1, forward strand.
ATCAATCTAGACAGAGGAACAAACTAAGGCAGAACACACTCAATGCTTACCTCTAATCTCTAGAGACACAGGCATACATCCACAACACACACAGAGACCCAGCCTAGTAAACCTTCAGTGAGAGGTGAGTAAATAATATACTAAACAGACTAATAAATACTAAGGATAAAAATGAAACAGGGAGCTATCAGAAGCGGAGTTACACATGGATATTTCAACACAAGGGGCAGCGATGGCGGAAAGTGAGAATTTTGTGAATCATTTGTATGCGTAGATGACAGGCAGGTGCATGAAAGCCAATGGCTGAACATACAACTGCTAATCAAGGAAACCACTCTGGAACGTGCTTTCAAATACTGGAAATAAGACTTTGCCTTTGTTTGTTTTTCAAATCTTTCAGTAATAGAAACACAAGTTAAATACCAGCAGGGATGCAGGATCAGGGGCGCTTGCTTATTATCAAGTTGACTGGTATCCTTGAGATACTCTGATAATGAACAGCAGGCTGCAATATGATATTCCTCGGGGTCTATTCATAAACCAAACAATGAAGCTGCACCAACGTATATCTCTTTTTAATCATGCAACTAAAATGCAGGGGAACCAACTTAGAAGCCACCTAACTACAAATATTTCACAGGATATAAAGTCTTTGTACATTTAGTAAAATCCTGAGTTCTACACATTGGTAAAGACACCAAAATCGGGCTGGAGAGATGGCTCAGTGGATAAGAGCACTGGCTGCTCTTTCAGAAGCCCTGAGTTCAATATCCAACAACCACATGGTGGCTCACAACCATCTGTAATGAGAGATCTAGCGCCCTCTTCTGGTGTGTGGGCATACATGAATGCAGAATGTTGCATACATAATAAATAAATCTTTAAAAAAAGACACCAAAATCTAACAACAGCTTAACTTGTCAAAGAACAGAATGGCATATTAAAACACTATCAGTTTTCACTGAATGCAATGACAGACATTTCTCTCATACTTAGTCTGTAGTTTTAAAAGATCCTTATTGAAGAATCTTTAAAAATTAAAAATTCTTTTTTTTTTGTTTGTTTGTTTTTGGATTTTCGAGATAGGGTTTCTCCGTAGCTTTTGGTTCCTGTCCTGGAACTAGCTCTTGTAGACAAGGCTGGACTCGAACTCCCAGAGATCCACCTGCCTCTGCCTCCCGAGTGCTGGGATTAAAGACGTGCGCCACCACCGTCTGGCAAAAATTAAAAATTCTAACGAGGGCCTGCAAGATGGTTCATTGGCTGAATGCATTTGTGGGGAAGGCTGCGGACCTGTGTCTGATTTCTGGATCCAGTCATACGTGGCATCCTCAAACTTCTGTGCACTCTTCCATGCCACTCCCATTCCAACAGAATAAAAATGCAATGCTTGTTTAAAAAATTCCAACTAACCTTGCCGGGCGGTGGGGCACACCTCTTCTGGCCTTCAGGCATACACACAGACAGAATATTGTATACATAATAAATAAATATTTAAAAAAAAAAAATCCAACTAACCTTTAATTTTAATCTTGGCTTTTTTTGCTTTCTTTTCAGTAATTTCATCCTCTTTATCCACCTCTTCTATTTTTCGTTTTTTAGAACAAGTTGGAAGTGTGGAGTCACCAGAGGGATCATATGTCTTCACTTCACTGAAAAAAAAAAAGATAAATTGTGGAAAATCTTTACAAATACCTGTAACTGAAATAATTAAAAAAAAAAAAAAGCAAATACTGCTGGATAAGGCAAAAGCACACAATGGTTTCATTCTAGCGGTTTTAAGGTAGTTTAGATAAGTCAATCACACTCAATGTGAGTCAAATTCTTATTTAGACTTAGAATTTAAATTCTATTATATAGAAATACAACAGCATTAAAAGGGAAACAATGAAGTAAATCACTTTCCAATTAACTACAAAGTAAAACCGCACTGATTGCAATCCCATTTAAGAAAAATCTTTACCACAACCCGAGAAAAAAAATTTTTTTAAAATATTTATTTATTTATTATGTATACAATATTCTCTTTGTGTGTATGCCTGCAGGCCAGAAGAGGGCACCAGACTCCATTACAGATGGTTGTGAGCCACCATGTGATTGCTGGGAATTGAACTCAGGACCTTTGGAGGAGCAGGCAATGCTCTTAACCTCTGAGATATCTCTCCAGCCCCAACCCGAGAAAATTTTACAGTAACAAAGAACACACTGATCCCCTACGACGTGAATTAAATTAAATCTCATAGCTGCAGTACAGGAATCTGAACCGAACTGAGCAGAGTTCTGTCTGGCAGGGCTGTAGATGAATGGCTGCTCAACTTATAAGCTGTAAATACCATTTAATAACAGAGATCCACACAAGTCAACCAAATCATGGAGTCTATATGCCTACAATCAATGCTATTAAATACTGCTCGGTCCCCTTCTAACCTATGCTGCCATTAAAATCCACACATACCTCACTAGGGATCATAACCCAAGAAGCTGTGATACTAAGGAGAACAATTTTAAATTCCAACAGTTATGATGGATGAACATCATCTCTAGCCACACTGCACCCATTTCCCAAGGGGTTTACTGAATGAGGCCCTTGATACACGATCACAGCTCCATCCCAATCACTGAAACTCACAAGCCTTCAACCTAGCCTATCATCAAATGATAACCAAAGCGCCCTCTACATGCAAGTAAGGCCACAATGCTTCTATATGACTATGAACTACCAAGTAGGTCAAATGAATGAATGCATGCTTATGAAGGACCAGCCAGAGGGCTCGATGAGGAAGAGCATTTGATAATCGCTAGAACTCACATAGTAGAAGGAAAACCAACTCCTGAAAGTTGTCCTCTGACCTCCACGTGAGTGCCGTGGCTTGTGAACACACACACAACCCACCCCCAAATACATAAAAAGCTGAAAGTGTGAAAAACTAAATGGCAAGGAAAAATTATGCATATAAAAGATGTACACAGCATGGTGATGGCTGTAGTTAACATGTTCCTGAAAATTGCTCATATTAACAAACACAAAAGATCTACCTATCTACCTGCCAATTTGACTTAAGTGATTCCACAACTACAAACTATTAAAATACGGGTACAGTAAATAAATGAGATTGTCAAAAAACAAATAAACCCCCCAAACCCAAAAAACCTTGTTTTTCTGTGTGCGTGTCCTGACAGCTGAGAGCTGCCATGTGGGTCCTGGGACTCAAACCCAGGTCCTCTGCAAGAGCAGTAAGTGTTCTGAACTACCGAGCCATTGCTCCAATCCCATCAGTTTTTTTTTTTTTTGGTTTTTTCAAGACAGGGTTTCTCTGTGGTTTTGGAGCCTGTCCTGGAACTAGCTCTTGTAGACCAGGCTGTTCTCGAACTCACAGAGATCCGCCTGCCTCTGCCTCCCGAGTGCTGGGATTAAAGGCGTGCACCACCACCGCCCGGCCCCATCAGTTTTAAAAATGATTTGTTATGGGGCTGGAGAGATGGCTCAGTGGTTAAGAGCATTGCCTGCTCTTCCAAAGGTCCTGAGTTCAATTCCCAGCAACCACATGGTGGCTCACAACTATCTGAAATGAGATCTGATGCCCTCTTCTGACCTGCAGGCAGACAACACACAGAATATTGTATACATAATAAATAAATAATTAAAAAAATGATTTGCTATGCACACGAGTGTTTTGTCTGTATGTATGTGTATGTACAAGGGTACCTGGTTGTGAGCCACCATGTTGGTCTTCTCCAAGATAACCTCAATGAACATTCTTAGCTGCTCATCTATCTCTCTAGCCCCTTATTTCACACTGAATTTACAATAAAAAATATTTAAACAAGCGACTCTTCATTCTATATATACTTTACCTTTTGTGTTCGTACTTTTCTGCTTTTGCTAATGCCTTTCCTGTTCCACTTATTTTTCTTATCTAAGGAGAAAAATAAAATTACTAAGTCAAAAATCTACAATATATCCTCTATTGGATAGCATACAGCAGTATGTGATAAATTCTTTGCTATTGAGTAAACACATTCAAACGGAAAACATTGTTTAACACACTTTCTTGGCTAATGTAAAGATAAATCAACAGCAGAAAATATATAAGCATAATTAAAACATGGAAAAAAGCTGTTTCCAGGCGATTTTTGTGTTTATGAAACTGTAATTTATTTGGTAGGCTAACATTTGCCAGACAGGGTGTGGTTCTTACCCCTCTGTCCTCCAAAATTCTCAGTCTGGCCTCTAATTTGGCTCTGTTCTCAACTCCCATTGCAGAACTGGAATCTTCACCAAATGCATCGTATCGGATAGCCAAGACAGTTTTGGCTGCCAACATTCGAGAAATCTATTAACAAAACATAAACCAGACAGCAATGCTTATTTCCAAGGAGATTATAAATACTCAATTGTTTACTCAAGAGAAAATTACAGAAAATCACCATACTACCATTGATTCTGGACTAGAATGAAAAGGTCTAGTCATGTCTTTCTACCCCTCTCTTTTTATTTATTTATTTATTTATTTTTAAAAATTTTTTTTTTTTGTTTTTTCGAGACAGGGTTTCTCTGTGGTTTTGGAGCCTATAGAGACCAGGCTGGTCTCGAACTCACAGAGATCCGCCTGCCTCTGCCTCCCGAGTGCTGGGATTAAAGGCGTGCGCCACCACCGCCTGGCTTTCTACCCCTTTCCTGACCTGAGTTCAATCTCCATGACCCATGAGAGAAGGAGAGAGACCTCCACAGGCTTGCACACACACATTTGAAAAACTAAAGTTGGGTTTCTCTGTAGCTTTGGTGCCTGTTCTGGAACTGACTCTGTAAACCAGGTTGGCTTTGAACTAACAGAGTCCTCCTGTCTCTGCCTCTCACGCTACCTGAAACTGCAGTTTGAATGTATACTATAATCAGAATAGGAGCAAAACGAGTTTGGTGGGGAAGTAAAGCTCAAGGGTTAAGAAGATGGCTGCGGGGGGGGGGGGGGGGGGGGGGGCCACGTGCGGCTGGAGAGATGGCCCAGAGGTCAAGCTCTTCCAGAGGTCCTCAGTCCAATTCCCAGCACCACATGGTGGCTCACAACCATCTGTAATGGGGTCTGGTGCCCTCTTCTGGCCTGCAGGCATACACGCAGACAAAATATTGTATACATAATAATTTTTTCTTAAAAAATTCTTAAAAAAAAAAAAAAAGAAACCTTGTCTTGATAAACAACAACAACAACAAAAAAAACTAACAAAAAGATGGCTCAGATATTAATAGCATTTGCTGGTCTTACTGAAAATCTGGGTATAGTTCAACATAGACATAGCAGCTCACAATCGAAGCCCTTAAGAACTGGAAAAAACAGCTGGGCCGGTGGTGGCGCACGCCTTTAATCCCAGCACTTGGGAGGCAGAGGCAGGCGGATCTCTGTGAGTTCGAGACCAGCCTGGTCTACAAGAGCTAGTTCCAGGATAGGCTCCAAAACCACAGAGAAACTCTGTCCCGAAAAACCAAAAAAAAAAAAAACAAAAAAAAAAAAAAAAGAACTGAAAAAAACAAAACAAAACACACTTAACTCACCTTTCCTTTATGTTTGGGACTTGTCTGTCCTACAAGAGAAGCATGATAAATGAGCCCATATTTAGGGGTGTCTCTTCTAGATTTGAGTGCCCTGAAAAGTGCCTTTTCTGCACCAAGAATCTGAACCGTAGAAGCTGCATGCTTGGCCAAATTCAAAAGAGAACCTACAAAATAAATTAATTAAAAAATTTTAAAATATGTACTTTCAAGTATATAAAAATTCTATACTAGTGTACTGAATTTCCTCAAACCCTAAATGTTTTCATTCCTACTGTAAGGAAAGCTATGAGCTGGAGAATTCTAATTGCATTATCATGTGAGTATGAGTGATGTAAACATTAGCAATTTGACCATCGTCTAAGACTCTGAAAATAAAGTATGCTACTGCTATAGATACATCAAGTCATATCAATGGTACAGAGCCACTGTTACCCTTGCTGTAGAGATAAATTAAACATTCTAGGGCTGGAGAGATGGCTCAGTGGTTGAGAGCACTCACTAGCTGTTCTTCCAAAGGACCCAGATTCAATTCCCAGTACCCACATGGCAGCTCACAACTGTCTGTAACTCTAGTTCCAGAGGACCTGACACCTTCACACCAATGCACATAAAATAAAATTAAATAATTTAGAAATAAAAAAAAAATCTTGATATAGACTAACATACTTGGTTGGATTTGCTGCATTTAAGTTTTAGAAATATTTAAGACACTAATGGTACAAACTCAAACATTAGAAATATATTTAAAGTACAAATTCAGTTTTTAGTCTATGATCTCTTGCTGCTGGCAAGGTTACCTACCGACTGAACCAGAGTGAAGATAATGGAAACAGCCCATGTATCATGACTTTACAGAAAAGGAGACTTGGAGTATTTGTCTAATATCGCTGAAAGAATTATTCCAGCTTAAAAGAAATCTGTGATGAAGTATAGCAATGTATCCTGTTAATACTGTAATTTTTAAAATGTATTCAAATCTTGGTACGATTTTTCCTTTAGATGTTGAAAACTGATTAAACTTATGGCTAAAATATGATAGCAAACTAACTTTAGCCTTTTGACTAAGGACCACAGTGTCTCAGAAGAGGTAGTGACTGAAGATGCCCTCATTATTCAAAAAGAACTCAGGCAAAGCAACAGGAATCATCATTGAACCATGGTCCCCAGTCTGTACTAAGTGTTACCCTCATGTTACAAGCCACATTAACACTGTCACCTGCATGAGCAATGAGTCGTGCTCCAACCAACTCCCCAACCATGACCGTAACATTGGGTGCGATGGCCATCATGCGATTTTGCAGATACTCATACAGCTGAGTTCTATACTCAGAAATTTCAATCACCTGGAATGAGGATAACAAAGGTTATGGGTAAAGAGCGTATGATGCATTTTGAGAATATCAGATTGCAATAGATACAAGTAGATATGCACAGGCAACTTACTGACAGTTAAGTCAACACTACAATGGCTGGGGCAAGATTACAAGAGCACGGGGATAAGACCAATCCTAGGTGCTTGGTAAGAACAACCTCTAAAAATAAAATAAAGCTAGTTATGCTAGTTCATGCTTATAATCCCAGCACTCAGAAAGTCTGAGGAAAAAATTACGAAAAAAAAAAACCTATAATTAAGCAATCTGATCAGTATTATCTTGGTACTCTTTTTTTTTTGTTTTGTTTTGTTTTTCGAGACAGGGTTTTTCTGTGGTTTTGGAGCCTGTCCTGGAACTAGCTCTTGTAGACCAGGCTGGTCTCGAACTCACAGAGATCCGCCTGCCTCTGCCTCCTGAGTGCTGGGATTAAAGGCGTGCGCCACCACTGCCCGGCTTCTTGGTACTCTTAACAAACTAGGTTAAACCACTCTTCCAAATATAATGCTCAGGCCAGGTGTGCTGGTGCATGCCTTTAATCCCACAATTGGGAAATCCCTGATGGTGGGGACGAGAAAATCTGTAAATTCTAATCCAGCCTGGTCTACATAGTGAGTTTCAGGACAGACAGGGCAACAGAGACTCCTTCTCGTAAAACCAGAACCCAAACAAAAAATACACATAAATTACTTCATGTTGTCGTTATTGCATACGCACACCCAAAAACATGGCATCAGATGAGGTAGTGACTGAACACCTTCATATACTGTCAGGTGAACAACAATGCAAACATCATCATTGCCATCAGCAAAGACTCAACTACAGCCCCCGCGGGTGTAACGTACCTGGGTACACAGATGCAGAATGTTGCAAATATCTTCCTCGGAAACCTCTGTTCCCATAGATATCTCTGCGGCTGCTTTCACCTCTGCTTCTACCTCCTCTGACAGCAATTCAGAGAGAGTCGCAGATGCATAGTTCTTCCTGTCGCCTGCGGAATGCATAGAAGATAAGCAGAATCATTCTCAAATAAAAACAGTGAAGAGGAGGAGGGGAGGGAAATAACTCAAATAGTAGCACAGCCTGGCCCACAAAGAAAATGCCTCAATGCCAGCACTCGGGAGGCAGAGGCAGGCGGATCTCTGTGAGTTCGAGACCAGCCTGGTCTATAAGAGCTAGTTCCAGGACAGGCTCAAAAAACAAACAAACAGCCGGGCGATGGTGGCGCATGCCTTTAATCCCAGCACTCGGGAGGCAGAGGCAGGTGGATCTCTGTGAGTTCGAGACCAGCCTGGTCTACAAGAGCTAGTTCCAGGACAGGCTCCAAAACCACAGAGAAACCCTGTCTCGAAAAACCAAAAAACAAACAAACAAACAAAAAAAACCCCACAGAGAAACCCTGTCTCGAACCCCCTCCCCCAAAAGGAAAAATACCTCAATGTTTCCCTCAAAACAAACAAAAAAATCCAAAACAAACAAACAATCCACTCAGGCAGAGGTGGGTGGATCTCTGTGAGTTCAAGGCCAGTCTGGACTACAGAGCAAGTTCCAGGATAGGTATTAAAGACACACATAGCAATCCTGACTCAAAACAATCAAAAAACAACACACCCCAAGAATTATTTTGAAAACAAAAATAAGACAAAGCATCTCATAAACATATTTCATAAAAGGTGACAGATACGAATAGGATTAAGGGTCAGGCAGTGGTGGTAATGGCTTTAATCCTAGCATTTGGGTGGCAGAGGTGGGTGTATCTGTGAGTTCGAGGCCAGCCTGGTTTACAAGGCAAGTTCCAGGACAGCCTATCTCAAAACACACCACCCCCCAAGAAAAGAATTAAGGATACCATAAGAGGATTCAAAGGATGCAACATTCTGAAACTATATATGTTTTTGTTTCAAAATAGGGTTTCTTTGTGTAGTCTTGGCTGTCCTGGAACTTGCTCTGTAGGCCAGAGGCCAGCCTAGTGTCAGCACCAACACCACGACCTGGCTGAAACTATGAACTTTAGCTGGATCTCACAAAGTCTTCATAATATACCTTGAGGTTACTCAAGACTTAACATTCTTATCCTACTGTCTATTCAGCCTGTTTTTTAACTTGCTTCTAAAACAATGCAGCAATTAACCTCATTTGCTTGGATTTCTCATGGAATCAACTTTTAGAGCCTAACTTAATGTAAAGCTGCAATCTTAAAATATACCATAAAAGCTGAAAGCATTATTTATAGCTACAATAATCTTTGTTATCTGGGTCAGTTGGAACCATTTGGAACTAGTGACTTTGTTACTTGGAAAGTTAAGATATTTAAAAGAGGGGCTGGAGAGATGGCTTGGTGGTTAAGAGCACTGACTGCTCTTCCAGAGGATCTGGGTTCAGGTCCCAGCACCCATATGGCAGCTCACAACTGTCTGTAAAAAGTTTCAGGGGGCCGGGCGGTGGTGGCGCACGCCTTTAATCCCAGCACTTGGGAGGCAGAGGCAGGTGAATCTCTGTGAGTTTGAGACCAGCCTGGTCTACAAGAGCTAGTTCCAGGACAGGCTCCAAAGCCACAGAGAAACCCTGTCTCGAAAAACCAAAAAAAAAAAAAAAGAAAAAAAAAGAAAAAAAAGTTTCAGGGGATCTGACACCTTCACGCCAATACACATAAAATAAAAGTTAAATAAATAAATAAATAATAAGTTATATAAAAAAAGATATTTAAAAGAAGTCACTTACCTGAAAAATTTAAAACCAATTCTACTAAATTACATCAATGTATAATTAATACTGAGCTATATTCATGCAGTTTTAACATAAAGGGCAAACAACCGACTTACCAACTTTCTGTAAACACTTGCAGTATGTCAAATTATCTGAAATAATTTTCCCTAATTCGGGGAAGTGCCAGCCATACCACTCCCTACACCGCATAATGTAGTTGTTTAGTTCTTTATCCAAGTCATCTAATAAGGCTGCAACATGAAATAAAAACAGAAGCAATGAGGGACTGATAACAAATTGTCTTGAAGCATTTTCAAGCATTTAGTGGCATTGAGTACATTTACACCATACAAACCATTAACACCATCCTTTTTCAGACTTGTTCCATTATGCAACAAACTAATTTTTTAATATTTATTTCTTTATTTGGTTTTTCGAGACAGGGTTTCTCTGTGGTTTTGGAGCCTGTCCGGGAATTAGCTCTTGTAGACCAGGCTGGTTTCGAACTCACAGAGATCCACCTGCCTCTGCCTCCCAAGTGCTGGGATTAAAGGTGTGTGCCACCACCGCCCGGCTAATATTTATCTATTATGTATACAATATTTTGCCTGTGTGTATGCCTGCAGGCCAGAAGAGGGCACCAGATCTCATTACAGATGGTTGTGAGCCACCATGTGGGTTCTGGAAATTAAATCCTGGTCCTTTGCAGGAGCTAACTTTCTACACTGTTTGGCTTCTTTCACAGAAGTTTTCCTCATTGTGGCATGTATTACGTTATTTCTTTTAAAGACCAAATGCCATCTTAGGTGTGTATGCACCTGTATCTAATTTTGTTTATTTATTGATAAAAATTTTCCTTTTCAGCTAGTATACTCTATGAACAGAGGTGTGACAACCCAAGGGACTACTAAGCCCATGATTTTAATTCTTGATACACATTTAGTAATATGTTAGTCAAAGCAGTTTTTATTACTTCCATGTCTCTTAAAATTGTTCAATCCATGACCTCTAAAAAAGACAGGTGAAAAAAAGAACACTTAAGTACACAAATCTTTCTTGCAGTTTTAGCACTTACAATGAAGAAAGTGGTATGTAATATTAACATAATTCTAGGTTTATCTTTTCCTACTTTGCTTCCCCAGCCATCTACTCATCTAGTTCATCTTTAACAGACAAAATTAGCAACAACAGCTGAGAGAAAAACAGAATTAAACAGATCAGATTCTGCCATGTACTTACAAATTGCCTGAACAATCATTGTGTCTACTTTATCAGCACTGAATTTCAATCTGTATCGAGACAGGCTAAGGAGATGAAGAGAAATAAACAACATTTTACAAAGGACCTCAATTAAGGCACCCCATTCCCACCTTCCCCGAACTGGTGTGTTCATGTCAGTGGGTAGCGAGTGCAGTTCTCTCACTGGACTAGAACTTGCATAGCGGGACAGGCTGGCTAGCTAATGAGCTCCAAGGACCTGCCTGTGTAAAATCCCACGCTCTGGGATTTTAATGCTGCCAAGCCCAGGACTTTTTTTTTTTTTTTTGGTTTTTCGAGACAGGGTTTCTCTGTGGCTTTGGAGTCTGTCCTGGAACTAGCTCTGTAGACCAGGCTGGTCTCGAACTCACAGAGATCCGCCTGCCTCTGCCTCCCAAGTGCTGGGATTAAAGCCCAGGACTTTTATGTGAGTCCTGGGGGCCTGAACTCAAATCCTATGACTGTGTGATAAATACTTTGCAACTGAGCTAGCCTTGAACTTGACACAGAGCTGACGACCACGGCCTATATGTATTTCCATATGAATTTGTTCTGGTGGGGAGAGTAAGTAATAATAAGATAGAGCAAGTTATATTGATCTTGTAGGGCTGTGTGGCTACACAGCACGACTTCAAAGCATTCCAGAAAAGAAACAGCATAACATTTGTATAACACCTGAAAACAATGTTACGGGAACTGCAGGTGGAAGGTGTCAGATCTCACCACTAATGACGTTTGTAGCCTTGCGATCGATATTGTAGGGTGTCCTTTACATTACAGGACATTTTCAGTATCTCTGACTTTTAATCACAAAAAGAAATCTTTTTTTTTTAAAGTATTGAACTATTTTTGTTTGTTTGTGTTTTTGAGACAGGATTTCTCTGTAGCTTTGGAGCCTGTCCTAAAACTTGCTGTGTAGAGCAGACTAGCCTCGAATAGAGACCTGTCTATATCTGCCTCCAGTGCTGGGATTAAAGACACGTACCACCACACGGTGTGTTGAATTATTTTTAAATAATATGCTCACAACCTTTTCGCTTTTCCCCTGAAACAGGGTTTATGTGTTACTCTTGCAGTCTGGAACCTGCTCTAGAGACCAGGCCATTCCAGAACTCCAAGATCTACCTGCTGCTGCCTAAAGAGGCTAGGATTAAAGGCATGGCCCATCATATCCAGCTGCTAAAATACTGCTTTCGATGATTACAGCATAGCAATAGTGCACATGCTATACAATTGTGACCAGGAGTCAGATTCCAACACCTATACACCAGGGAGCAATCCATGCATGCCTGAAACCCAGCTCTCAGACAAGATTGATGGAGTCTACTGATTTAGAGCCTAGCCCAGGAAACCTGTGTCCCAGGTTCCAAGAAAGACTCTACCTCGGGCTGGAGAGATGGCTCAGTGGTTAAGAGCATTGCCTGCTCTTCCAAAGGTTCTGAGTTCAATTCCCAGAAACCACATGGTGGCTCACAACCATCTGTAATGGGGTCTGGTGCCCTCTTCTGTCCTGCAGACATACACACAGACAGAATATTGTATACATAATAAATAAAATATTTTTTTTTAAAAAAAAAGAAAGACTCTACCTCAAAGAAATAAGGAAAACAGAAAAGGACAACATTTTCTGGCCTTAAGACATACACCACATACAATTGCACATAGCAAAAAAGTTCTCTCTCAGACCACTGCAGAGAAAAGACATGAAATAAGCAACCCAACACTAAAGGGGAAAAGAAAATCTGATGAGATTTTAAATACAGGCAAGAGCTGGGTGTGGTGGCCCACACCTTTAATCCCACCACTGTGGAGGCAGAAGCAGGTGGATAGCCTGGGCTACACAGAGAAACCCTGTCTTGAAAAACAAAAAACAAAACAATAAAAAATAGTATTTAAATGTATGTATAAAAGTGAGTATTCCTAATTTTTCTGTCAAGTGTTACCTGTGAGCCAGTCCAAGACACATGGCTGCCATCTCCCGTGGTTCCACCCCAGGAATCAAGCCATCCATTTGTGATCTAATTCCTCTCATAAGCTCATTAACAACAGGACTGTGGATACAGCTGAGATTCAGTTTTTCCTATAAGAACATTTATATTAGATGAAAAGGAAATTCTCCTGAAAATGCATCTTTGTTGGTTTTCAGATAGTGACATAAGAACTTATTATTGTAGCACAGGCTGACCTAAAGCTCAGAGTAAAAATCCTGCCTCAGAATCCTGGAATGGCAAACATGAGCTACCGCACTGGATTCTGAAACAACACGAACTATTACAACAGTATTTATAGGGGTTGGAGAGATGGTTCAGTGAATAACAGCACTGGCTTCTTGGAGAAGCCCTGAGTTTGATTCCCCACATCCACACAGTGGCTCACAGCTGCCTGTAACTCCTGTCCTAGAGGATCTGATGCTCTCTTCTGACCGACCTCCGCAGGGACGAGGCACATACACACACAAAGGCAAAATATTCATACAATAAAAATAAACAAAGACATATAGCTTTTTTTTAAAAAAAGGAAAGAAACAATAAACAAAACAAAAAGTTCATGGGCCAGGAGGTGATGGGCACAACTTCCATCCCAGCACTCAGGAGGTAGAGGCTGGCGGATCTGAGTTCAAGGCCAGATTGGTCTACAATTAAATTCCAGGAAAACCAGGGATACAGAAACACATCTCTACCAGGAGAAAAAAAAGTTGATGGAAACTAAACATGAAGTGCAGGTGCCTTCAGAGGACAGACGGTGTCAGATCCCCTGGAACTGAACTGACAGGTAACGGATCTGAAGCCGGGTCCTCTGCAGAGTACTTACTGTGTGTGTTCTCTACCACCCGGTCATCTCTCCAGTCCCTTTCCTAACTTTAGAATTATGGAAGTATTTCTATGCTACAGCATTTTAATCAAAAGTAAAGGTAAAAAGTTTCAATCTTTACGTCTTTCCTCCAGTGGTAAGTGTCTCTTAAATACACCCCTCCCCCAGTATTAATGAGTAAGAAGTCTTCTACCAGCTCCCCTGAACTATACTTTTATATCATCTCAAACAACTCATTGCAGGGATGCACTGGTAGACTTCACTTCAGGTTTTCTCTCTTGTACTAAAAGCTTCCAATGAACACATCTTTAATGACTGTATTGAATGGGAAAATGTTTATGTAAGGATTATCCTAAATTTTTTTTTTTTTTTTTTTTTTTTGGTTTTTTGAGACAGGGTTTCTCTGTGGTTTTGGAGCCTGTCCTGGAATTAGCTCTTGTAGACCAGGCTGGCCTCGAACTCACAGAGATCCGCCTGCCTCTGCCTCCCAAGTGCTGGGATTAAAGGCGTGCGCCACCACCGCCCGGCTATCCTAAAATATTAACAGACTACAGCATCAGGGCGAGGGCTTCTTTATCCTTTCTTGTTATCTGTTTTCTTTTTTTCTTTTAAAAATGCTTTTGAATATTTATTTATTATTTATATAATACTCTGTCTGTGCGTATGTCTGCAGGCCAGAAGAGGGCACCAGACCTCACCACAGATGGTTGTGAGCCACCATATGGTTGCCAGGAATTGAACTCAGGACCTTTGGAAGAGCAGGCAATGCTCTCAACCACTGAGCCATCTCTCAGGCCCTTGTTATCTGTTTTCTACAATGTACAGGGAACAGCTGTTTCTGCAACTTCCACTTCAGCTTCTCATGCTGCCTAAAAGAAACAGGGATTGTGAGAACACGTGACATCCGACCACATAGGTCTGAAAGGCATGGAGAACCATGACGGCCCCGCCTTCCTTACCTTTATCACCCCTCCTAGTTTAGCGTCAGCCACAGCCAGAGGTTCATGGGCTTCTTTTACTATTTTCTTCAGAACTTTCTTCAGCTGCTTATTGATTTTACCCTCCATCAGAGCTGTGAATGCTTTTTGGGGAGGGGAGGAGAGAAAAAACTGTAACTAATAAAGTTCTGATATAAATTTTAAAGCAAATACTACCTTTAAAAAGACTCAAATGTTTCTTTTGAAATATAAACGATTCATGTATTTGTTTTATTCATAAATGTCCACCATGGTAGTGCACACCCTCGCTCCCAGTACTTCATAGGCAGAGAGGAGCAGGCTGTGACACCTGCCTCCATACACAAATAATAAGGTTGTTAGGATTCAACTTTTTATAGCTCACTGCTATAGCTTTGGCTCCCCTTAAACTTGTGATTTCCCTTTAGTCTTCCATTGCTGGGAGCTAGGAGTGTCCTATTATACCTGGCTATTTCAATCTACCTTCAACACTGTTTTCCTAGCATCTACTTTTTTATAAAGAGACTTCTTCCTTTTATTCATTCCTTACTTAAATTTTTTTGTCTTTTGGGTTGGGGATAGAGCATTTGCTTAGCATATGAAAAGCCTTGGGCCAGATCCACACACACTTTAAAATTAAAAGTTGAACTTCATATTCCTAGTTTAAATTTTTGTTGTTTTACATATATGGTTATTTTGTCTACATGTATTCCTGTGCACCACTTGTATCCTCCTGCCTCTAGAGGCCAGAAGACAGCAGAGTCCCTGCAACAGGGATCACAAACACCTGAAAGCTGCCATGTTGAGTGCTGGGAATTGAACTCCAGGTCCTCAGCAAGAGTCTTTGGCTCATCTCTAGTTTGTAATATTCTATATCACACAATTTTAATTTTAACCTAGCACAATAACCCTTCTCTTAATTTTTTTTTCTGAGTAAAATCTCTACACTAGAATAATTCTAGATTCTATTCTAAGTTATCATATACAAAATAGTTACCATTTCATTAAAAATGAAATTAAAAAATCAAATGCGTCAAATATTTTAGGAAATAATTTCAAAAGCTGGGTGTGGTGGTGCATGCCTTTAATCCCAACACTAGGTGGCAGAGTTGGGTAGATTTCTTGTGAGTTCAAGGCCTGCTCTATACAGCAAGTTCCAGGAGTCAGGGCTACAGAGAAACCCTGTCTTGGGGAATGGGGGAGAAAAAAATAACTTCAGGGGACTGGAGAGATGACTCAGGAGTTAAGCACACTGGCTGCTCTTCCAGGGGTCCTGAGTCTAATTCCCAGCAACCACCAAGGCAGCTTACAACCCGTGGGATCCGATGCCCCCTTATGGTGTGCAGACAAATCACCTATCTAAATTTTTCAAAAAAAAAAAAAAAAAAAGGGCTGGAGATGGCTCAGAGGTTAAGAGCATTGCCTGCTCTTCCAAAGGTCCTGAGTTCAATTCCCAGCAACCACGTGGTGGCTCACAACCATCTGTAATGGGGTCTGGTGCCCTCTTTTGGCCTGCAGGCATACACACAGACCGAATATTGTATACATAATAAATAAATATTTTTTTTTTTAAAAGGTAAATGCTAGCCGGGCGGTGGTGGCGCACGCCTTTAATCCCAGCACTCGGGAGGCAGAGGCAGGTGGATCTCTGTGAGTTCGAGACCAGCCTGGTCTACAAGAGCTAGTTCCAGGACAGGCTCCAAAACCACAGAGAAACCCTGTCTCGAAAAACCAAAAAAAAAAAAAAAAAAAAAAAAAAAAAGGTAAATGCTATTCGACCCTGTACAACTAAATTAAATTCCTGGAGTCTATGAAAAGGCACAAGGAGAGAAGTGACATCACAAAAGTGTCTTCTTGTTTTCATTCGCGTATCATGGCATTGGTACCTGCCTGTCCCCACAACTGCCTCAGAGGACCTGGGATATTGCTCAGTTGGTAAAGTGCTTTCCAAACAAGCTTGAATTCCTGGGTCTGGTCTCCAGCACTTAAGCTGCCTCATGAGAGAGACATACTACTAACTCCTGGGAAAAAACTTATCTGTTTGATAAAAACATTTTATCAGACCAGACATTTTAGAGGTTTATATGATGGCATTCCTGACATAGCTTACTAATTTCTCTCACTTCCAAAATGTTTATTATAAATTTTCTTTCTACTGTTTATAACAGATAATCTCTCTTCACAGGGCTGTTAATTTATTAGTAATTAATGGTAAAGAAACTTGCTTTGTGTGCTAGGAGGCTGGGGCATGCATATCTATGAGTTCTAGGACAGCTGGGGATATTCATAGAAACCCCTAAAAACAAACAAAAATCTTGTCTAGTTTTAAACCATTCTTCCTTACAGCCCTTTGTTATCAAATAATGGACTGATTAGCGATCCAGAGCATGCCTGTTCGTCCATCATAAGCCAACGTTGAAGGCTATGAATCACTCCCTCCTTTAAAACAAAGCACATGTAAATAAAAACATATAAATCCACGCCCCTTGGTGGTTTGCTTGTGCACAGTACCTGCCTACACTTAAGTAACTCTATTTCCCTTCAGTTTCGAATATTGATATGTTTCTACATTTTCTATTTCAGGTGGCTATCCTCAACTTCACCTTAAATTACACAAGTATTAGACTCGGTACATGACCACGTTACCTTGGTCCCTTGTAGAACAGCTTTTACTGAACTGTGCTTCAGCATTAGGCTGCTGGTTTCCACAGGGAGATCAATCTAATCACTTCTCATCACATGGGGGAAACCAGCCCTACAGTGAAAAAAGCTACCTCAATGTTGTCTCAGTGGTAGTGACGAATGGGTCAGATCACTTGAATTCACCCCAATAAGGATGCATCATCGACAACATTGAGTAAGATTAACTCAGGCAACTGAAGAAAACAACCTTTTAATTAAATAAGTAAAATAAAGTTTCTAGTCTTACTTTACCTGCTAATGCTTCTGCTGTATCCTGAAATTTCTCAAAATGTTTTAGCTTTACTCTAGAATTGAAAGAGAACAAATACATTATTGGAACACAGTAATTCTGCAAAAGTTACATAGCCAGAAAAAGAGAAGCTGGATGTTTCTATAGCATATACTACTAAAAGAAACTTGCTAGATGTGGTGGCCGTGTCTGAAATTCCAGCTACTAGGAAGTCACACAAGGATCACAAACTCAAGGGCAGTGCAGGTTACTACTTGAACTTTGTTTCAACTTATTTTAAAACACATAAAAATAAGGCCGGGCGATGGTGGCGCACGCCTTTAATCCCAGCACTCGGGAGGCAGAGGCAGGCGGATCTCTGTGAGTTCAAGACCAGCCTGGTCTACAGAGCTAGTTCCAGGACAGGCTCCAAAACCACAGAGAAACCCTGTCTCGAAAAACCAAAAAAAAAAAAAAAAACACAGGGCTGGAGAGATGGCTCAGCGGTTAAGAGCACTGCCTGCTCTTCCAAAGGTCCTGAGTTCAATTCCCAGCAACCACATGGTGGCTCACAACCATCTGTAATGAGGTCTGGTGCCCTCTTCTGGCCTGCAGGCATACAAGCAGACAGAATACTGTATAATAAATAAATAAATAAATATTTAAAAAAAAAACACATAAAAATAAAAGTGCATCTCTGTGAGTTCGAGACCAGCCTGGTCTACAAGAGCTAGGTCCAGGACAGGCTCCAAAACCACAGAGAAACCCTGTCTCGAAACCCCCCCGCCCCCAAAAAAAGTGCAGGGTGCGGTTTGTATACGCCTTTAGTCCCAGCACTTGGGAAGTAGAGGCGGGGATTCAAGGCCAGCGTAGTCTACACATTAAGCTCCAGGGCAGCCAAGACTATAATTTACTTTTGTGTTATGAGGACCAGGGTTCTATCCTCAGCACTGTCAGCCACTAACTAGATAAACAAACACCAAGCACACGTGAAAAATAGCCTATTACCCACCCATGCCTTGGACCCCAGTGTTTGGAAGGCGGAGGTGGATCTCTGAATTTGAGGCCAGCATGGTCTACAGAGTAAGTTCCAGGACAGCCAGAGCTACATAGAGAAACCCTGTCTCCTCGCTCCCCAAAACAAACAAAAGCAAACCTATTGTCAGCCTTGCTTTTCAACATCGCTACAGCGTTTACAGTCACAATGTTTTTTGTATAAAGAAATGTATTCATTGCTGTCTCAGTGGTAGTGACGAACTTTTGCTAAATCACTTAGACTCAGTTCCAAAGGAATACATCATTGACAGCAATGAATAAAGATTAGCCCAGCAAAGCAGATACCCTCTAAAATGGAAAAACTAGTCTCTATATGCCTAAAACAGTATTATTAGCTGAAACGAAGTTTTCTTACCTGGGAAAGTAAATGCTGGTAAGGTCCATCAAATGTATACTTAAAAGCACACAGATGTTAACAACAAAGTACTGAGTTTATCTTTCCCTGGCCCTGTTCTAACCCTGTTTCTACCTCGAGGGAGTGCCACCAGTCTCTCAGAACTTGTCTAAACGTTTAAGGATCAAGAGAGACATAAACTGAATCACATTAAGCCAATTACTCTGAAGTTGATTTTCCTGAGTGTATCATGGACATCTCTCGATTTGTTCAATAATGCTATTGTCAATGGAGCACCACAATGACTTGTTTGCCCTTTGTCTAGGTTTATCACTCTATTCTTTTGTGTATTTATTAGCACTAACAGATGAATGATCCATAGCTATGTGCCCTCCGAATCCACCAGCACCAATAAGATCATCGAGCGTCTTTTCAGACCACATGCATCCAGTGGGCTATTTCACAAGGTGACTCACAAATGGTCAAACAGCAACCCTGGCTCTACCTTGAAGAAAAGCCTACTGTCTCTCCCAACCCATTAGTTACCAAAAGACATGGAGGAATCACAACATACTTTTCAAGGAGTTACAACTTAGCTGATTTATTACACCCTAGAGCTAGAAATGAAAGTCATGGAAGATGCAGCTACAATTACTGCTTTTATAAAAGAAATTTACACTTAACTCTTGTTAGTGCCTTCAAACATCTCATAAAACATTAATCTTGGGGCACTGTCCACTGCAGTCTACAATACCGATTCGCTGTGATAGCCTATGTTCTAAAAACCAAAAAGTTGAAAATAACACCCAAAATGGAAATACCCACAAACTAGTGTAAATGCCTAAATCCTTAGACTCAATATTACTTACATTTTATTGGCCTTCTCTGGAGTTTCAAATTCTTTCCACAAACTGTCAACCTCTTGAAGTTTCTTCTCATTCAGAACCTGCAATAGACCAGTTACATTTTTCAAGCTACAACCTTACTCATGCAAAATATGAGTAGAAAGAGTTGGGCGGGGTTGTCCCACGCCTTTAATCCCAGCACTCAGAGGGCAGAGGCAGGCCCCAAAGCTACAGAGAAAAACAAAACAAAACAAAAAAACAAGTAGAGAAATGTTTCTTTTACTTTTTATTGAGTTGAGCTAGTTTTCTTATACAGCCTAAGTTTTGGTCAAATTAATAATTAACCTAGTACATTTCCTGTGGTTTTTTTTTTTTCTGCCCCTACTGGTATTTTGATTCTATTTTCAACCTAAGCTCTTAAACATTCTTTTGTATTGATACATGTTAAGAACAGATTTCTGGCCCAGCGTGGTAGCACACACCTTTTACCCCAGCACTTGGGAGGCAGAGGCAGGGAGAGCTCTGAATTCGGGGTCACAGAGCGTGTTCCAGGACAGGCTCTATAGCTACTGAGAAAACCCTGTCTCAAAAAACAAACAAGATAACATTTGTTTGGAATATAATATTTGCATTAACAGAACTGCTGTATTTTGTCACCACCCTCTTCACTTTAAGATTATCTCATGGATGTGACTGTTTTGCCTGCATGCAAACTACGTGCAGCACCGGCTGGAAGAGGTGGGTTCTGGGAAGCTAGGGCCTCTGCAAGGACAGGTGCTCTCAGCCACTCAGCCATCTCTTCAACCCCACACTGTCATAGTTAAAACTAAAGTTAAAGCAACAAAGGAAATGTAATAAAGGCGTAGTGATTCATATTTATCCAAACATTTACAAAAACTATGAAAGCAAAAACACTTTGGCTATTGTATTCCCAATCGTGCTACTATATATTGTTTCTGAACAAAAAGCTTTGTTTCACAATTATCTAATTTTATATATTTTTTAAAAAGTCCCATTGGAGAATGGGGCTTGTTATATAGATTAAACAGCCTCGAACCCCAGACTATTCCGTCACAGCCTCTGAAGTGCATTACAGGCACTATCCATTATACCCAGCCGCCACCATGTTCAAATTACTGGTTTTCACACAGGGAAACTGATAATATCTGCACACAAAAATCCATTGTTTCATTGTTTCAACTAAAATGGAACAATTTCTAAGTACAAATAGTGTATAGTTATTGCTACCATAAAAATCTTTGGCATTGTTATATTGCTTTTCAGTTTAAAAACACTTCTGTGGGCTGGAGAGATGGTTCAGAGGTTAACTCTGTTCTTCCAGAGGTCCCAGCAACCACATGGTGGCTCACAACCATCTGTAATGAGATCTGGTGTCCTTTTCTGGTGTGCAAGCCTTCATAAAGGTATGCATAATACATAATATTAAAAAAATCACTTCTTTGTATATTACAGCCTGAACATGCTGAAATACGTATATAAAATGAATTTACCCATGCAGGGCGGTAGTGGCCCACGCCTTTAATCCCAGCACTCGGGAGGCAGAGGCAGGCGATCTCTGGGAATTCGAGACCAGCCTGGTCTACAAGAGCTAGTTCCAGGACAGGCTCCAAAACCACAGAGAAACCCTGTCTCGAAAAAAAAAAATTATCCAGAATTATTTGTTTCAAAATACATCAGTAATGGAGCAAGATAGAGGTAAAACAAAATGAGTCTGTTAAAGGCTGAAACAGGTGAATGAAGCCAGCCTGGTCTACATAGTGAGCTCACCCCATCTTATAACAAATAAGCAACAATGATCCCAAAAAGCAACCCAAATCACTGAGTACACAAATGTTCTCCCTACTGTGAAATGTCTCACAATAGACAGAGGGCTGAGATGGCTCAGTAGGTGCAAGTGCCAATCTAAGCTCAATACTCAGAACCCATTTTCTGAGCTAGAAGAGAAACACACCACAAAGCAGTCCTCTGTCGTCAGTACAGGCACTGTCTCACAGGACTGGAGAGATGCAGACTTGCAGAAAACCTGGGTCCAGTTCCAGGAACCCACACTACAACTCATAATGGCCTCAAGCTCCAGTTCTAAGGACTTTAAAGCCCTCTTCTGGGATTCACATGCATGTGCTAGGGATAAAAATCTTCCCCCTTTCCCGCACACAGGCAACTTTAAAATGCTTTTGGGGCCAGCCAAGGCTGCATAATTAGACCCTGTCTCAAAACAAAAACAAACAAACAGGGGCTGGAGAGATGGCTCAGTGGTTAAGGGCATTGCCTGCTCTTCCAAAGGTCCTGAGTTCAATTCCCGGCAACCACATGGTGGCTCACAACCATCTGTAAAGAGGTCTGGTGCCCTCTTCTGGCCTGCAGATCTGCACACAGACAGAATATTGTATACATAATAAATATAAAAAAACCCAAACAAACAAAAAACAAAACCTACCACCACAACAAACAAAACCACACAACTTTTCTACTTGCTTTTCTTTCTTCCTTTTTTGAGACAGAATCACTGTGCAGCCTTGGCTGGCCTGGTACTTGCTATAAAAGACCAGGCTTGCCTCTGTGGTGCTGGATTACAGGCTTGTTCCGGGTTAAGTTTATTTAATCATATGGAGATGTGTATGTGCAGAGACTGTATTCTAAACTTCAAGGTTGAAACCATGAACTCCCCGATTACACAATTACATCACCTAACATATCGGCAAGCCTCACACAGCCCAAATTGAAAATCATGAACACCATGCCCCCAACCTTCCTACATTTTTGCAATCTCACTTAATCCACCCCCCCCCAAAAAAAAAGCATATGACACTCGTAGTTATTGGGAGGTGAGGTTTATTGTGGATATAAGGGAAAGCACAGCCAGGGATCCGGAAGAGTCCAGCGGCCACGAGATCAAGATCACCAGCGTAGCCAAAATGGCCGGGTTATACAGGAATCAATGAAGCCGGGTAAAGGGTCCAGCCCAGGAGGACCCTGTAACAGGTGTATTGGCGTCTAGTCGGCTGATAAGTTAATAGGCACCTCAGCCATCTGTCCTGTGTTTTGAGACCTAACATTTATGTTGTCTACATTAAAGCACAAGCATTCTTCTTCCTTTCCTCTTCCCGCTATCGTCACACAGCAAACTTTTAATAAGTCAAGCCACACAAAGTCACCACTCAAAAGCTTCCAACCGTGCCCAAAGGAAACTGATCTTGGGCTCGGGCTTTAATCTAGTCAGTCTATTTTAAATAGTTTTCCGGGCCAGCCAAGGCTACACAGCGGGACCCTGTCTCAATAAATAAATGAGTGAAAGAATGAATGAACTGTTAGGTTAGGGATGCAGCTGTGATTGGGAGGGGGCTGAACATGTACTAAGCCTTAGGTTCTATCTACCGCGAATATCCTTATTATGAGCCTAATCATCTGAAGGAGAGCGGATCACCTAAAGCCCGCCGAGCCACGTGTTCACTTCAACACCCGGCCCCTTCACTTTTTCATACCCTTCCGGAGCCCAGGAAACTTAAAAGACATTTGGGAAAAAAAAAAAAGACATTCGGACGTGCTCGTCGTGTCGGCCTCTAAGTCTTACCATGCTCCCCGTCTACCCCATCCACACAGGCCTTTCGGAGCAACACCTCCACCGTACCTACCTTAAAGATGGCGTAGCCAACCGACGTTTCAAACAGGACCAACATGGTGAGGCCGGGGCGCGGCTAGCCGCGAGCTCTTACGCCGCTGCAAACCCCGAACCTCTCGGCCACCGACGGCCCACTCGCTAGGCCGGGGAAGCGGGAGCGCACACACGCCCGCCTTCCTCGGAGCCGCTAGACCACACCGCCGAAGCGTCCCACGCCTCCCCGCATGGAGCAGCCAGCGTGCGTGTCTCCTTCTCTAAGGATGCTGAGGTGAGACGTCACTTCCGGCCGCAGCAGAGCGTGAGGTAACTTCCGGGCTTTTTCCCGCCTGCGAAGTCGGGAGAGAAGAGGGCATCAGAATATCGCGATACTTCTGAGGCCCTGCACTGTTAATTTGGCGTTGCCGGTTTGTGCGGTGAAGGAAAGTAAATTCTATGTAAATCAAATATGTAGTTTATAAACACAATGTATACACACACATATATATTATATATATTTACACCTCATTATGCCCTGCCCCGCCATATGAGTGACATATTTTATCTTTAAAGAAATACAGAGTTAGCCGGGTGATGGCGCACGCCTGTAATCCCAGCATTTAGGAGACAGGAGGATCTCTGTGAGTTCGAGGACAGCCTGGTGTACAGCGTGAGTTCCACGACAGTCAGGGCGCCAGAGAGAAAACCTGTCTCAAAAAATCAAAAGAAAAAAGAAAGAAAACTTCAGAGCTGACTAGATCAGCGTGTCTGCTGTTGGCATCTGAATTTAAAAAGGCCAGGACTTGGCTGTTTGTTTTGTCCCGAGTCTGAGCAAACAAGACTGTGCATATAAATGCAGTCCAAGACTTCAAAAGGGCCTGGTGTGGTGGTGCACACCTTTAATCCCAGCACTCAAAACCACAAAACTGAGGCTGGCAAATCAATGTGTCCCAGGTCCGCTCGGTCTACATAGTGAGTTCCAGAATAGCCAGGGTTATGTGGAGAGAACTGTCTCAAAACGCCTGAAAAATAAAATTGGTATTTACTGCCTTTAAACTTTACTCTCTTTCAAACCGTGCCTTAAAGAGAAAACATCAGAACAACACCAAGGCTTTTTTTGTTTTCAATATTTTATTTAGCCGGGTGTTGTGGCACAGATCTTTAATCCCAGCATTTGGGAATATCAAGTTTCAAGAATACATAGACACTGTCTCAAAAAAAAAAAAAAAAAAAAAGTTTTATTTAGGAGATGGCTCAAGGATTAAGAGCATATTTTCTTGCAGAGGACTTAAAAAAACTTTATTTTACGCGTCTGAATTTTGCTTTTTTGTACGTAAGTGCACTGTGTAGTGCCTAGTGTCCACAGAAGTCCTGGAAGTGGAATTGTAGGTAGTTATAAGTAGCCACTTCAGTGCTGGGACCCTAACCCGGTCCTCTGCAAGGGCAGCAAGTGCTTTTAACCTCTAAGTCATCTCTAGCCCCAGTGTTATGAATTTTTATACCGGGACCATTCCCGGTTGTTTTTTCTCGTCAAACTGGTTGCGAGCACATTTTGTTTATAGGTATAGATACCAACATCTTCTGTTTTTTGTTGTGTTTGAAATGATCTCAAGGCATGAATTTAAGCCTGTCTCAGTGTGATTTCTTTTATGGGAACTTTCAGCCTTCGTGGCTGGGTTTATTTTGAGACAAGGTTTTAGGTACCTCAGACTGGCCTCAAACTCAGGAGGAGCTGAGAATGACCTTGAATGTTTGCTTGTTTGTTTAAGACAAGGTCTCTCTTGTAGTCCTGGAAATTTGTAGGCTGTGGTGACCTGAATTCTCATAGATCCACCTACCTTTATGTTGACAGTATTGAGATTACATATTGTTGCTGGGGATGGAACCCAAGACTTAGTGCATTGCAGCCAAATACTAATAGCCACAGCCCTCTTTTGGTTTTTTGAAACAGGGTCTCTATATCTAACTCAGGTTGGCCTTGAATCTTGGTCTTCCAGCCTTGGCCTCAGAGTGCTAAGATTAGATACTTAGATATCTGTGTGACCCTGTGACTCTGTGACTGGATTTCAATAGCACAGTTCTGAAAAGACTGACCTGTAGAAAATGAAAAGGGATTCTAAGGGAAACCTGGGGTGCAGACAAGAGCAGAGTTGATTAGAACAGTAAAATTCATCATATTTAGGAAGATAAGAGAAACCAAAGGGAGAGGAGAGAAAGGGTCTAACAATATAATGGGGCAGAAAGTAACACCAAAATCGCTTCATTTGGGAGACGAAGGCTGTAGGGAGATGTATGAGCTAGAAGAACTATGTCTCTTTCTAGTTCTAGCTCCTTCTATTTTTGTGTCTCGTGTCCCTAATATGTGTCATTTCCTGGAGATGTCTACCTGCAGTTTATGCTTACCTGTGTCCAAAGAACTATGTGGTGTTAGTCATCATAAGATCTGATTAGGTAATTCTTTTACTATTTTTGTTTTTTTTTGGTTTTTTGAGACAGGGTTTCTCTGTAGCTTTGGAGCCTGTCCTGGAACTCCCTTTGTAGACCAGGCTGGCCTCGAACTCACAGAGATCCGCCTGCCTCTGCCTCCCGAGTGCTGGGATTAAAGAATTCTTTTACTGTTTAAATAAAGGAATGCCTTCAGGAAGTAAAATTCTTTTTTTTTTTTTCGAGACAGGGTTTCTCTGTGGTTTTGGAGCCTGTCCTGGAACTAGCTCTTGTAGACCAGGCTGGTCTCGAACTCACAGAGATCCGCCTGCCTCTGCCTCCCGAGTGCTAGGATTAAAGGCGCCACTGCCCGGCTTGGAAGTAAAATTCTTTTCCTTACAAGTAAGCATTTGTATCTGCCACTTCCATAATTCCCACAATGCTGTCCTTCAGAACTGTCTCAGATATGGATTTAGATATTGGCCAAATACAGTAATGTTCTGAAAACTCCCGGTAGTACCTTATTAATCTGTGTATTACCATGAGGTTGTGGTCTACCGGTAGGTAAGGTTCCAGCAGCACCTTTCTCCTTCAGCAGCTGCAGGGCATCTCCTCGACTCCACCGTCTAATCCTTGCACTCAGTTTTCCCACTAGTTCTGTTCTGCCCTGCCATAGGCTGAAGCAGCTCCTTTATTAACCAATGGCAATAAAACATTTTCACAGCTTACAGAGGGGAATCCCACATCAGACACAGGTTCTTACCATGTGACCTAAGTTCACCTTGAACTCACAAGCATCCTGCTTATCCTCTTTGGCTACCCCACCACGGTTGTGCGCCAGGCCCAGTCAGTGTAGGTTGAATGGATAATCATCATTTTTGCAATGAGGGAGCAATAGCAGCACTCAACCATGTTCATTCCGTCTCTCCATCTCTCTGTCCCTCCCTCCTTTCTGCTGGAGATAAAAGCCACAGATTCCCATGGTCTAATGTTGAGCTACAGCCTCACCAGCAATAGAGGTCCTTTCACTTTTATGAAGATTTTATGTTAGGTGCTGTCCTTGATGAATATCTGGGATCCCATTACCTACAGCGCAGGGCAAGAGGATCAAGGAGTTCAAGGCCAGCCTTGGCTATGTAGTGAGGTCAAGGTCAGTCTAGGCAATATTTAATTTTGAGGAACGGTTTGCATCCAGGATGAACAACAATTCACTCTATTCCAGACTGACTTCAAAGTACCAATCCTGCCTCAACCTTCCAAGTGATGAGACAATATATGCTGTTTTGTCTAGGAGGGGAAGTTCTACTTAGGGAAGTAGGAGGCTATGTCATGGTTTTGAACTTACTCTGTTCTGAGAAACTAGAAAAAGTGGAGATAAAAATATGGAATGTATTTTTTTAAATGCATCTGAGTTATTAAGGCAATGAGGATTTAGCAGGAAAAAGATCTCAGAGAAGAGTCGGGTGATGTTGGCACACACCTTTAATCCCAGAATTTGGGAGGCAGAGAAAGGCAGATCTCAGTGAATTCGAGGCCAGCCTCGTCAACAAAATGAGTTCCAGGACAGCCAGAGCAATTACACAGAGAAACCTTGTCTCAAAAAACAAACAAAAAAATCAAAAACAAAACAAAAAATCTCAGAGAAGAAAAACAACCTAGTGTTGCAGTTCAAATACAGTTGTCCACTTGTCATGGAGTAGACTAATCCCCAGGGTTTTGTGCTGGTGGGATGTGGATAGATGTACTGGGCACAGCTGTGGCAGGCATCTTTAATCATAGCACTTGAGACACAGAGGCAAGTGGATCCCTGTGAGTTCAAGGCCAGCCTGGTCTACAGAGGGAGTTCCAGAACAGCCAGAAAAACCCTGTTGGGGGGGGGGCAGAAGAGAAAAAGAGAAAAGGAAAGATAAGAAAGTACAGATGTAATCCCAGCCATTCTATTTTGGGAAGTGGTTAGATTAGAACGGAGAACCTCCAAGATTGGATCCTGGTAACTTTCTAAGGAGAGGGCTAGAAACCTCACAGAAGTGCACAAATGGTCCAGCCAAGATGATAACCTATCCAAGAGAAGCCTTGCAAGAGCTGTGCTGTTCTGCTTGGACCTCCAGCCTCCAGACATATGCATGAAACACTCCCCTCCCAGATTTATTTTAAAAGATTTTTCTTTTTGAAGACTACAAATGTATATGTGTGTATGTGCATGCGTTGTGTGTGTGTGTGTGTCTGTGCATGTACGTTACCATGAGAACCACAGTATTCCTGTGGAGGATAGAAGACCACTTACTGAAGTTGGTTCTCTGTTTTCACTATGTGGGTCCTGGGAATCAAACTCAGGTTGTCAGACTTGGTGACAAGAAGTACCTTTACCCACAGAGCCATCTCACTGGCTCCTCTTTGTTTTTTTTTTCTTTCTTTCTTTTTTCTTTCTTTTTGGTTGTTTGTTTTGGTTTTTTGGCTTTTCAAGACAGGATTTCTTTGTGTAGCAATGGCTGTCCTGGAACTCACTCTGTGGACCAGGCTGGCCTCAAACTCACAGAGATCCACCCGCCTCTGCCTCCTGAATGGCTGGGATTAAATGTATGTGACACGACTGCCTGTCTTCTCCCTGCATTAAAAAAAAAAAAAGATGGCTTTTAAAATTATGTGTACATGTGCGATTCTATGTTGGGATATATGCATCTTTAAGGACTGGCACCTTTCGAGTCCAGAAGAGGGCATCAGATCCCCTGGAACTGGAATTTCAGAATATGAAGCTTCCATGTGGGTGCTGGGAATTGAACTCAGGTCCTCTGCAGCAGTAGTCTCTCTCTGGACTATAATTGCTGGACTAGCTCAGCAGCGTCTTCTCTCTGTCCTGGATGTGGATGTGATGCGACAGGACCAGCTGTCTCCAGCGCCTATTGCTCTGACTTCCCTGAAGTAATCGACTATAACCTGGAATTATGTACAAACTTTACGTCCTCATCATCGGGAATGAAACCAAACAGCCACGGAGGGAAATACACAACATCTACTTATGGCTTCACATCTATAAACTTGAACATGAGCACACAATGCAACATACATATCACGCACATAAAGAATGTACATTTTCAAAAGTACACATATACCACTAACCAAAATTGGCCATACACTAGGACTTGAGCAAATTTCAATGAATTTTAAATCTATAGAGTATGTTGTTTGATCATAGTGAAATTAAGCTAGACATTAGTAATAAATTCATAGGAAATTCCTTCATGTTTTAAAATGTCAGAATAGATTTCTAAATAATTGGTGAGTCAGAGAAGAGATTACAGTGAATATTAAACAATGAAACTGGCTGCAACATGTCAAATTTTGTGCCTTGAAGCTAGAACAGTATACAGAGTAAAATTTTGAGTTTTAAGAAAATATTATAGCTGGGTCGTGTTGACACAAGCCATTAATCCTAGTACTTGGGAGGCAGAGACAGGCAGATCTCTGAGTTGGAGGCCAACCTGGTCTACAGAATGAGTTTCAGGCCGGGCGGTGGTGGCGCACGCCTTTAATCCCAGCACTCGGGAGGCAGAGGCAGGCGGATCTCTGTGAGTTCGAGACCAGCCTGGTCTACAAGAGCTAGTTCCAGGACAGGCTCCAAAACCACAGAGAAACCCTGTCTCGAAAAACCAAAAAACAAAAAAAGAATGAGTTTCAGGACGTACATGCACGTACCGAAATGTTGGGGATTTTCCATCTCTCTGTGTCCTTGTGAGTGTTCTCCAGATAGAACTCAGTTATTGAAATAGGGGCAAGATAACCCTCAGGTGTTGACTCAGTTCCTGATGTTTTGACTTGGTCCCTGGGAAGGGGTCGAACTAACCCTCAAATGTTTCCTCTTACCTCACCTGATCTGGCAACTGTCCTCCAGCCCTGGCTCAGACCAATCATTGCTAGTAGCCCTTTGAATCAGCCAATCCTAATAGTTGGAAAAACAACCCCCAGACTCCCCCCTTGTTTATGTGGCTTTTTACTTTAAAAGTAGCCAGTACCAGCTATTTGGGGTCTTTTGGCTTCCTGAATGCTGAAAGACCCTGTCGCGACGGAATTAATTAAATCCTCTTGCTTTTACATCAACTGTGGTGTGAGAGTGGTCTCGTGGAGCTTCTCCTTAAGTGTCCAACATACAGAGAAACCCTGTCTTGAAGAGAAAAAAAAGAAAGAAAAGAAAATGTTATGTAAACCAGGCAGTGGTGGCACACTCCTTTAACTTACAGAGCAAGTTCTAGGACAGCCAGAGCTACACAGTTTTAATTTTTTTTGGAGGGGGTTTTCGAGACAGGGTTTCTCTGTAGCTTTGGAGCCTGTCCTGGAACTAGCTCTTATAGACCAGGCTGGCTTCAAACTCACAGAGATCCGCCTGCCTGTGCCTCCCAATTGTTGTTGTTGTTGTTTTTCTTTCTGAGATTGTTTCCTTCTGTAATAGCTCTGGCTGTCCTGGGATTCACTCTATAGAGTAGGTTGTCCTCGAACTCAGAGATCTGCCTACCTCTGCCTCCTAAATGCTGGAATTAAATGGTTAAAGGTGTGTTCCACCACTGCCTGCCTCAGAGGTGGCTTTTTTTGTTTTGTTTTGTTTTGTTTTTTTGTTTTTCGAGACAGGGTTTCTCTATGTAATGGCTTTGGCTGTCCTGGAACTCGCTTTGTAGACCAGTCTGGCCCTAAACTCTCAAAGATCTGCCTGCATCTGCCTCTCAGATGCTGAGATTAAAGTTGTGTGCCACCACCACCTGACTGCCAGTGCTGGCTTTTTTTTTTTGTTTGTTTTGTTTTGTTTTTTTTTTTGTTTTTGTTTTTCGAGACAGGGTTTCTCTGCGGTTTTGGAGCCTGTCCTGGAACTAGCTCTTGTAGACCAGGCTGGTCTCGAACTCACAGAGATCCGCCTGCCTCTGCCTCCTGAGTGCTGGGATTAAAGGCGTGCGCCACCACCGCCCGGCTCAGTGCTGGCTTTTTAATAAACTTGTTTCCTTCTACCAGTTCCTGTTGCTTTCCCTACCAATTTAGTTCTTCCCTAAAATAGCAAGCATTACAGACTTCAGATTCCAGTCACGGTTCATGGTAATTTATTAAAATGCCAGCAAGAAACTCTAATATTAATTTTGTTGTTTCAATACTGAATGACATCATTTGAATATTCTTTGTGAAGAAATGCAGCCATTTTTACTTAGTATGGTGGCTATTTCTGAAAAAACACAAAAGATTGGGTCTGAGCTTGAGGCAGGTGGGATAAAAAATGGGATGTTGGGAGGAGACCCCACAGACGGAGGGAGACCCCTCTTTTGTGCTTTTACAGCAGAGCTAACCAAGGGCATAAATGAGGACTTTGGGATTACTTGCAACTCCAAAGTTAAAAATACAGCAGCTGCAGATACATTCTTTTTACATAGTTGCAAACAAAGCTTTAGTCTTTTCCAAGCCTGCCTGTTTAGTGGTCAGTGCTCACCAGTAAACACCCCTCAGTCTGTAGTATAGCTATTATTAATGGATTTGTTTTTCTGGACATTGTAGAGCACACGTAATTCTAGCACTTTAGAGGTGGAGGAAGGCAGGATGATTTCTACAAGTTTGAGAATAGCTTATCTCTATCATGAATCTGAAGTCAACTAAAGGCTATATAATGAGAACATGTTCCAAAACACAAACAAGTAGCCGGGCATGGTAAAAGGTCACTTAAATCCCAGTCAGTAGTCAGGAGGAAGAGGCAGGTAGATCTCTGCATATGCATTCGTCTACATTGTAAATTCCAGGCTAGCCAGGTCTACATAGTGAGAGTCTGTCTCAAAATGGAACAAAACAAAATGAAAGCAAAAAAACCCCTGTTGAATAAACAATCTTTTAGATTTATAAAACATCATACATTAATTGTGCAAATAGGCTTCATTGGAACATTTCTGTATATGTTTTAATGTACTTTAAGCATATTCATCTACCTCATTTTCTTTCTTGTCTCCTCTTCCCTATACCCCTCTCCCTTTCCACTGAATCTGTCTTACATTATTTTAAGAAATTTTATGTTTTTTTAAAAAAAGATTTATTTTATATACACTGTTCTGTCTGCATGTATGCCTGTAGGCCAGAAGAGGGCACCAGATTTTATTACAGATGGTGTGAGCCACCATGTGGTTGCTGGGACTTGAACTCAGGAAGATCAGTACTTTTAACCTCTGATCCATCTCCCCAGCCCCCAAGAAATTTTAAATTACATTTATTTATAAGTGTGTGGGCATGCAAGGAGCATGGCCTGTGTATGGAAGCCGGAGCAAACATGCAGGAGTCAGTTCTCTTTTCTACCCTGCCCATCCCAGGGATCAAACTTAAGTTGTTACACTTGCAAGTCCGGTTGAATTATCCAGCTACCCCCTGAACCTGTATTTGCATGGGTTACATAGTGAGACTGTGTTGCTCTCTACTTGCTCCATAGTCTCTGGCCCTGGTGAGAGGTTGGTGCAGTCTCAGTAATCTGTGGTCATTGATTTGCCTATCTGAGCATGTCATATAATTGAATCATGTTTGGGAGTTGCCTTCTTTCACTCTGCATAGTGAGTCAAAGTTCATCCATATTGTGGCATGTATCAGCACTTCATTTTTTATAACCCCAATAATGTTCCATCATATTTTTTTTAATTATATTTTATTTGTGTGTATGCACATGTATATGTGGAGTTCAGAAGACAACTGTAGACAGACTTTTTTTTCGGCCTCCAGCTCATGATAAAGGACACTGAGACTTATTATTAATTATGAAAGCTTGGCTTGCTGAAAACCAAAAAAAAAAAAAAAAAAAAAAAAAAAAACTCTAATATTTTTTAAGCTACATTCTTCCATATGCTTGTTACCTCATCTCCATTTGCCTATCTTGTTTCCTTTGCGCCTTGCCAAAGACTCTGCCTTTCCTCTCCACAAGACCTGTCTGACCTCTTTCTGCCTAGCTAATGGCCATTGATCTTTTTATTGAACCAATCACAGTGACATCTTCACACAATGTAAAGGAATGTTCCTGTTGTCTACAGATAACTTGAGGAAATTGTTTTTCTCCTTTTACCACGTCGGACCTAGAGATCAAACTTACATCCTCTGAGTTGGTAACAAGCATCTTTACCCAATAAGCTATCTTACTAAACATGTATATATATTATTTTATGTGTGTGTTTTGTCTGCATGTGTGTGTTCACTCTGTGTATAATGCTTGTAGAGGCCAGAAGATAGTGGATCTTTTGGGACTGGAGTTACATGGTTGTTATCTCCCATGTAGGTGCTGGCGATCAAACCTGGGTCTACTGGAAGAGCCCCAGTGCTCTTAACTACTGAGCCATCTCTCATCTACCTAAGATTTGTTTTTTTTTATCATCCATTTATTACTTGACATTCAACTGTTATGAATAAAGTTGTGTGAACCTTTGTGCATTTGGTTTTGTGTGGCTGTATGTTTGCATCTCTCGAGTATGTGGGAGAAGAATTGCTAGGTCATATGGTTACGTTTTACAGTTTAAGGCGATTACTACCACCCGTGTATGTGTGTTTCAATTTCTGCATAGGCTTGGCACTACTGGTTATCATCTTTCATACAGTTAGCCATCTCCGTGGGTGTAAAGTGGTATCTCTTTGTAATTTTCTATTTATTTACTTATTTATTTATTTATTTATTTATACATACAATATTTTGTCTGTGCATATGTCTGCAGGCCAGAAGAGGGCACCAGACCTCATTACAGATGGTTGTGAGCCACCACGTGGTTGTCTGGAATTGAACTCAGGACCTTTAGAAGAGCAGGCAATGCTCTTAACCACTGAGCCATCTCTCCAGCCCCGTTTGTAATTTTCTTTAAATTTTTTTTGCGGTGTTTGAGATCAAACCCAGACCTGTGCACATACATGTTGTTACTGCTGGTTTTCCCCCAGACAAGTTCTCCTTAAACAGCACAGGCTGGTACTAATACAGACTAAGGCTTGCTCACCGAGCCGCTTGTCCTTTTGACAGTGGTGACAGGTGATGTTGAGCATCTTTTCATAGCCATTTATGCATTTTGATGGAGAAAACAATGTCCCACAGGACAATTTTTATTTTCATTTATTTATTTGGTTTTTCAGGGCGGGATTTCTCTGTGTAGCTTTGGAGCCTGTCCTGGAACTTGCTCTGTAGACCAGGCTGGCCTCAAAATCGAGTGCTGGGATTAAAGGCATGTGCCACCACTGCCTGGCTCTGGACAGTTTCCACAAAGAAAATCAGAGTCTGCTTTATTGTCATCATTAGCATATCAGACACTGTTTCTTAGGGCGGGGGGGGGGGGGGCGGGTTGCTGGTAAAACACCCACCATCAAAGCAAGTCAAAGACAAAGCTCTCTGAAGTGGACAAGTCAGGGTGACCTATCACTTGATGTTCTTGATGGAGGCCTACAGCGTGGGGATGACCTCAGCATAAAGACTATGTACTGCTTCATGGATTTTTGTGTCAGCCTTGCACAGGGGCTATGGTAATCTTTGCTGTTATCTTTCCAATTGTAGTATATGTGCCCTATTGGCCATTTTTAAATTGGATTGTCTTTTTATTGCTGAGTTGTAACAGATTTCTCTATACATTTGATTTTAGGTCTTTGGCAAATGTATTATTTTCAAATATTTCATTTTTTTTTACTGTCTTTTGAACAGCAAAAGTTAAACTTTTTTTTTTTTTTTTTTTTTTTTTTGGTTTTTTCGAGACAGGGTTTCTCTGTGGTTTTGGAGCCTGTCCTGGAACTAGCTCTTGTAGACCAGGCTGGTCTCGAACTCACAGAGATCCGCCTGCCTCTGCCTCCCAAGTGCTGGGATTAAAGGCGTGCGCCACCACCGCCCGGCAAAAGTTAAACTTTTGATGAACTCCAGATTTTCAATTTTCCTTTGGTTATTTTTGCTTTTGGTGTCATATCTGAAAATCCATCATTGATCTAATCCAAGCTGGGTGGGGTCGTGTAAACTTGAAATTCTAGTACTTGGGAGGCCGACACTGTGAGAACTGAGTTCCAGGACAGCCTGGGCCAAATATAAACACCCTGCCTCCAAAAGCAAAATCAACAAATATAAGTCATAAAGATTTGTTTATATTCTCTCCTAAGAGCTTTACTTTTAGGTCTTTGTGCTGAATAGCTTTTTTTTTTTTTTAAATATTTATTTAATTATTACGTATACAATATTCTGTCTGCGTGTATGCCTGAAGGCCAGAAGAGGGCGCCAGATTTTATTACAGATGGTGTGAGCCACCATGTGGTTGCTGGGAATTGAACTCAGGACCTTTGGAAGAGCAGGCAATGCTCTTAACCGCTGAGCCATCTCTCCAGCCCGTGCTGAATAGCTTTATGTCAACTTTACAGGAGCTAAAGTTATCAGAGAGGAGGGGTCATCAATTAAGAAAATGCCTCCAGTTTGGCAGTGGTGGTGCATGCCTGTAATCCCATCACTCGGGAGGCAGAGGCAAGAGGATCTCTGTGATCCTCTTGAGGCCAGCCTGGCCTACAGAGCAAGTTCCAGAACAGCCAGGACTACACAGTGAAACCCTGCCTCAAAAAAAAAAAAAAAAAAAAAAAAATTAAAAACAAAAAAAGAAAATGCCTCCATAAGATCAGGTTGCAGACAAGCTCATAGGACATTTTCTGAATTAGTGATTGATGTAGAAGAGCCCAGTCCATTGTGGGTGGGGCCACCCCTGCAATGAGCAAGCCTTGGAGAGCTAGCCAGTAAGCAGCACCTCTCCCTGGCCTCTGCATCACTTCCTGCCTCAAGGTTCCTCCCCATCTGAGTTCCTGTGCTGACTTCCTTCACTGATGGAATACAATGTGGAAGTGTACGCCAAATAAACCCTTTACTCCCCAGCTTGATTTTTGGTCATAGCATTTCATTGCAGCAATAGAAACCCTAACTAAGACAGTCTTATATATACACGCATTTGAGACATTTTAATTTTGCATTTGCAGTGAGATAGGGATTTCAAATTCTTTCTTTTGCATCTGAATGTTCAGTAGTCTCATTACTAATTATATTATTAATTTTTAAATGTTTAATGTGTATGGGTATTTTTGTCTGCGTGTATGTCTATGCCATATGTGCAGGCCTGGCTTGGTGCTGACCGAAGCCAGAAAAAGGCATTGGATTCTCTGGGATTGGAATTACAGGTAGTTGTGAATGAGTATGTGAGTGCTGGGACTCAAACCAGAGTTCTCTGGAAGAACAACCAAGTGCTCTTTGATGGCTGGGACATCTCTAATCACTTCATTACTAACTATAGAAAAGATCCTTTTACTACTGTCTTGTAGTGTGAAGGATTATTGATTTATCTTAGAACTTTCAATTTTATTCCCTTTACTTATATATATTCTTTTTGTTTTGTTTTTCGAGACAGGGTTTCGCTGTAGCTATCAAGCCTATCCTGGAACTAGCTTTTGTAGACCAGGCTGGCCTCGAACTCACAGGGATCCACCAGCCTCTGCCTCCCGAGTGCTGGGATTATTCTTAATCCTCATTGAATGCTGTGGATAGTAGTAGTCAGAGAATTTTAAGTCTTCCTTTGACGAAATGCAACTAATTAATGGGTTGAGGGTAGCTCCTTCTGTCTACAACTTCAAAACTTTCAACAACATTTTAGTCATCTATAGCCCTCAAAACTGTGTCCTAGAGCTGGGGGCAGAAGCAGGAGGATCTTGTGAGTTCGAGGCCAGCCTGATGTACATAGTTGAGTTCTAGAACAGCCAGGGCTGCGTAGTTAGATAGACCCTGTCTCAAAAAACAAAACAACAAAAAGTGTGTCCCAAGGGGTCGTCTTTTCCTTGTGGTTTTTAAATCGAAGTCATGAGTGCGCCGGCAGCAAGCAAGAGGAGGTAGTAAAAGCATTATCCCGGGAACTCACTGTACTTAGGGGCGTACGGAAGGTTGGGAGGAGACAAAGACCGGTCTAGGCTCTGCCCTCAGGCGCGCAAGGTGTCCGAGAGGGAGGAGTCTAGGGCGTCAGTTTGACCCCGGACATTCAGCCTGGGGTGGCGAAGCCCTGGTCTCCCGAGGGGCTGAGATAGCGGGCCTGGTTCTTCCGCCGGCCGTACACCCAGTCTCTCGCTCCAGGCAAGCCGTTTTGCAGGTCGGACGCCCCCGGCCTCCCCCAAGGCGCTTTCCCGCCTCCTTTTCCCGTCTTCCCCAACGCTCCTCTGCGCGCAGCGGAAGTGACGCAAGACGTAGCGGAAGTCCCTGCAGCCGCGGTGTTGTGCTGTGGGGAAGAGACAGATTTGTAAACCTCAGAGTGAGGTTCAGCCTGCCGGAGGCCGCTGCGGTGCGGAGACCCCCGGGGAAGCTACCGTCACCATGTCTGACCAGGTACCGGGCCGAGGCCTCGGGGCTCCGGGCTGTCGGCCGCGGGCTTGGCCGGGCACCGGGACGCGGGGGAGGGGACGCGGCTGGGGGAGGGGGCCGCCGGCGGGGAGGGGGCCGCGAGGGGCGCCGGGCCGAACGGGGCCGAGCGGGGCCGAGCCGCCGGGAACCGCGGGGTTCCGGGGCGCACCCGCCCTCCGCCGCCCTCGCGGCGCCCCCCTCCCCCCCGGTCCCGCTGCTCGGCGCCGCGTCTCCCTCGACGGCTCCCGGGTTCCTGCGGGTGCGCTGGGGGCCCGGGCCCGCTCCCCAGTCGCCGAGAGCGACCTTGGGGAAACGGCCGTTTCCCTCGAGCCGACTGATGGCAGGAGCAGGGCCCCGGGCCTAGTTATGTAACGGGAGAGCGGCCCTGGCTGAGGGTAGGTGGCCCCCAGAGCGGCGCCGCTCCACTTGGGGTCTCGGGCGGCGGGGCGCGGGGCGGCGAGGGAGCCTGGCCTGAGATTCTGGGGAACCCAGAAGACGCCGCTTTCCGTTGTGTTTGCGGGGAGGGCCGGTCCGCCGCTGTTCCTTCTGAGTCTTTTTTTCCATCTGGGGTTGCGGAGCGGTCGACTCTCTTTCTGTACTTTGCATTTCTTACTCGGGATTGGTCCATCAACTCTCTAGCTGTGGGAGTGCTCAGAATAACCGAGAAACAACGAAAGTGTTTCGCGTCCTACCACCAGCAAGCCATCTCATCTAGCATTAGCCTGCAGATGATTGACTTTTTCCAAAACAACACATCTTTCCCTTTTTTCCCTATTCACAATTTCATACGTTTAAACAATGTATTTTGATTATTTGCGCTCCCATATCCCCTCTTTCAGGTGATAAATAGAAAAGAGAAAAACTGTGTATTGTGCAGTTGTAGAATATTTTTACAGAAAACTGCCAATTAAAAGTGAAATGCTGTCAAGAATTTGCATGGTTATTCACGTTCAGATAGAAACACTGCCACCTAAAGTTTTCTTCATCCTGTTATTGTTTACCACGTTTGTGGGTAGTTTTTGATACATAAAGTTTTTGTCTGAGCTGGGCAGTGGTAGTGGATGTCTTTAATCTCTGCACTCGGGAGGCAGAGGCAGGTGAATCTCTGAGTTCGAGGCCAGCCTGGTCTACAAGAGGTAGTTCCAGGACAGGCTCCAAAGCTACAGAAAAACCCTGTCTCCAAAACAAAACAAAGAACTTTTTTGGTCTTCTTTTGTTTGCTTAGACGAATTTGAATTTTCAAAGTATTTTTTTTTGACATTTATAGTGATAATCAGTAAACTTTTTCTTTCAACTCTACAGTGTAGTTGAACTGTTTATTTTTTATTTTTATTATTATTATTTTTTTTTGTTTTTCAATACAGGGTTCTCTGTGTAGCCTTGACTGACCTGGAACTCGATCTGTAGACCAGGCTGGCCTCAAACTCAGAGATCTGCCTGCCTCTGTCTCCTGAGTGCTGGAATCAAAGGCGGGCACCACTACTGCCAGGCCAAGGTGGTTCTAATTTTTAGCCTACTCATACTGTAGATTAGTTGTGGGGTGGATTTGATTATTAATAATCTGGATTAATTTCTATTTAATCTGGATACAAATGACTTCATGAATATCTCTCCAGACAGTTGTTTTCTTAGTTACAAGTAAGGAAGGAAAGATCAGCTGTAAATGCTTATTTTCATCAGCCTTTTATTTTAGAAGAAACTAGAAGGCATGTTGGCCTGATGAAAGAGTTATGGAATAAGTTTTACAATTATTTTTGCTCTGGTTTGAACTCACGTCATTTAAGAATATGAAGAACGTAGGACACAGTCTGTTTTCAGGGCCTGTGAAACTGCACTAGATGTAGTACTCACCTCACTGGGATTACTGGGCATTGGACATGGCTCTGTATCCCTGAGCTCAATCCCCATCTCTCCTGCTTAGTCTCATTAAGTTGCTTAGGTTGGTCTTGAACTTGACTCTGTAGCACAGCTGTCTTTGGATTTGGAATGCTCCTCCCTCACTCAGCCTTGCAGAGTAGTTGGGATTAGAGTTTGCTGTCATACCTGGCTAGTTGGTGTGTAATTAATTAAATTTTGTCATTCTTTCATGGATGGTCAGTGACAATATTCTGTCTGTGTGTATGTCTGCAGGCCAGAAAAGGGCACCAGACATCATTACAGATGGTTGTGAGCCACCATGTGGTTGCAGGGAATTGAACTCAGGACCTTTGGAAGAGCAGGCAATGTTCTTAACCACTGAGCCATCTCTCCAGCCCAACAACTATTTTATAATATATTGAAATATTATAATAGTATTCACAGTTGAGTAGTTGAAATTTCAAAACTGAATTTTTTTTTTTTTTTTTGAGATGGTCTCTACTCCATGTAGCCCTGGTTATTCTGGAACTCCCTATTATGTAGACCAGGATAGCCTCTGCCTCCTGGGATTAAAGATGTGTACCAGCACACTATGAAAGTAAAATATTTTTCAAATAATTGTGATATTTCATAGTAGTTAGGTTAGCTCTGTTATAGCACTTACATAAAATATTCCTTACATAAGTATCATTCTAATTTGTTTCTTAAGATTTTATTTTATGGCCGGGCGGTGGTGGCGCACGCCTTTAATCCCAGCACTTGGGAGGCAGAGGCAGGCGGATCTCTGTGAGTTCGAGACCAGCCTGGTCTACAAGAGCTAGTTCCAGGACAGGCTCCAAAACCACAGAGAAACCCTGTCTCGAAAAACCAAAAAAAAAAAAAAAAAAAAAAAGGATTTTATTTTATGTGTGTGAGTATTCTGCTTGCATGTATGTATATGTACTGTGTGTGTGCCTGGTGGTTCCAGAGGTCATGATAGCATCAAATCTCCTGGAACAGGAGTTAAGGATGATTGTGAGCCCACACATGGATGCTGGGAACTGGATCTGGTCTCCTGGAAGAGCAGCCAGTGCCCTTAACCTTAAGCTCTCTTTAGCCAGGCTCCGAAGTGTTGTAGATAACAGTCTCTCAAAACATCTTTAGCATTCTCTTTGGGAATTCTCTGAAATTGTGGATATTTACATAGATAATTGTGAACATTCAGTTTTTACAGACTTGTAGGCAGGTTCACACAGATACTGTTACTGATCACCTTAGTCTTGTAGTTCATGATTTAACAGACTTGTAGGCAGGTTCACACAGATACTGTTATGATCATCTTAGTCTTGTAGTTCATGATTTATATGCTCTAGTCAGTGGTGGTGCCACATGTCTTTAGTTCATTCCAGCACTCTGGAGGCAAAGGCAGTCAGAGGCAGGAGGATCTCTGTGAGTTCGCGGCCAGCCGGGTCTACAGAGTGAGTTCCAGGACAGGCTCCAAAGCAACAGAGAAACCCTATCTCAAACAAAACAAAACAAAAACTTGCATATTCCTGCAACATACGTTTAAAGATATGTGATTGCCTCCTCTTCTCCTTGCATTTAGTTATCTTTTTGCAGTTAATAAGGATCTGAAGGAAAAGACAGGAAGGAAGGAGGAAGGGTGGAGTTATGTTTTCTTGCCTTATCTAGGTCCGGTTATTTAAAGGTTTGCAGATGGAAGATGTCTGTGTAATCTATATCCCATCAAGAGCTCCTGTACTTTATTTATTTGAAACAGACAAGGATGGTTTTGAACTCACAATGATTCTCCTGCCTTTGTCTCTACCATCACACCCTGCATATATACTGTACTGAATTTTTATTTTATTTTATTTTATTTTATTTTTTTCGAGACAGGGTTTCTCTGTGGTTTTGGAGCCTGTCCTGGAACTAGCTCTTGTAGACCAGGCTGGTCTCAAACTCACAGAGATCCGCCTGCCTCTGCCTCCCGAGTGCTGTTTATTTTTTTTTTTAAGATTTTTTATTTATTATGTATATAGGTTTCTCCCTTCATGTATCCTGCAGTACAGAAGAGGACACCAGATCTTATTACAGATGGTTGTGAGCCACCATGTGGTTGCTGGGAATTGAACTCAGGACCTCTGGAAGAGCAGCCAGTGCTCTATTCCTCTGAGCCATCTCTCCAGCCACCTGTACTGAATTTTTAAAATACATATAGTAGCTGAGTGTTGGCACATGCCTACACTCATGTGAGACCCGATCTCAATCCCGCAGAAAGGAAAAAACAAAAGACAACATAGTAGTTCAAACTTTGTATTACATTTATTTTTTGTGGGTGCCCTGAGTTCACCTGGACCTGAGAGGACAGCTTTGTGGAGTTGGGTCCACTGTGTGCTTCTCCTGGATTGCTCTTAGGATGTCGAGCTTGGCAGCAAGTGCTTTCATTTACCATCTCTCTAGCCCCCACATAGTAGCGCTTTATAAATGGTGTGCCCCATGGGTTAACTCTGGTACTTACATAAGCCCTACTCTCTAGCCTCCTATGTGCATATCACTGAATGCCATTGCTGTGTTACGTTCCTATTTCTACTGAAGGTATTTGTACATAGTGGCTTGTCTTTTTTTTTTTTTTTTTTTTTGGTTTTTCGAGACAGGGTTTCTCTGTGGTTTTGGAGCCTGTCCTGGAACTAGCTCTTGTAGACCAGGCTGGTCTCGAACTCACAAGATGGCCTGTCTTTTGAAGTATATTAAAGTAGTACTGTGGGCCTTTTTTTCTTGAGACAGTTCTTATGTTGTACCATGTGCTA
This sequence comes from Chionomys nivalis, assembly GCF_950005125.1. Classification (NCBI taxonomy): domain Eukaryota; kingdom Metazoa; phylum Chordata; class Mammalia; order Rodentia; family Cricetidae; genus Chionomys; species Chionomys nivalis. Next base: position 483,925 of record NC_080111.1, read on the forward strand.
GGCTCAAATTTGTGCCAGTTTTCCTCCTGAATCAGCTAAGTGTTGAGATTACATCTGTGAGGACCTATCCAGTATAGACTTGCTTTAAACATAATCCAGGTGATACTTGCTTTTAGTACTTTTTTTTTTTTTTTTTTTTTTTTTTTTTTGGCTTTTCGAGACAGGGTTTCTCTGTGGTTTTGGAGCCTGTCCTGGAACTAGCTCTTGTAGACCAGGCTGGTCTCGAACTCCCAGAAATCTGCCTGCCTCTGCCTCCTGAGTGCTGGGATTAAAGGCGGGCGCCACCACCGCCCGGCTCAGGATTGCTTTTGGATTGAGTAACAGACTGTCTGATAGATCTTAGGTTGGACAAGTATGCTGCTAGTTTTTCTCATGAAACAAGTGTAGGCACAGATTGCTTTGGTGTATGAGGTGGAGAAAATGTAGAAAAAAAGTTTATATTCTTATCTCGTGTGTTATAGGGCCCTTTACAAATGGGAAAACAGTGGTTCTATTCTGTTTTGTTTGAGACAGGGTTTCTCTGTGTAGCCCTGGCTGTCCTTCTGTGTACACCAGGCTGGCCTTGACCTGTCTCTGCCTCCTGAGCAGTGGGACTAAAGGGGTGAAACACTGGGACTCAGTTCAATTTCCAACAGCCACTGGTGGCTCACAACCATCTATAGTGGGATTAATGTCCTCTTCTGGCATAAAGTTGTACATGCAGACAGAGCACATAAAAAATTAATAAATACATAAACAATAAATCTTAAAGTGTGTACCACTACCGCCTGGCTTTTTAAAAAATATTATTGTTACTACTACTACTATTATTATTATTATTGTTGGTTTTTCAAGATAGGGTTTCTCTTATGTAGCTCTGGTTGTCCTGAAACTCACGTTGTAGACCATGCTGACCCCAAAATAAATCCACCTGCCTCTGCCTCCTAAGTGCTAGGATCAAAGACTTGGACCACTATTGTCTGGCTTTTGAAAAATTTTTATTATGGAAAAGTTAAATAATATATACAGTGTACCCCGTATGTCTTACCTTGTCTTATTTTTCAAATCTACAGCTCCGTTCCATGCTATTTTGGAAGCCAGTCTCAGGCATTCATGTGTAAATAGGGCTTTAAATTTCTTTTTAAATTATAATTAAATCATTTCCCCTTTCCCTTTCCTTCGTCCAGAACTCCCTGATAGCTTACTCCTCTTGCTCTTTCAAACACTCTTTTTCTTTAATTGTGAGCAGTCCTAAGTACGTAAATATAACTGCATAGTCGATATACTGTTGCTTATGTGTTTTCAGTGCTGACCATTTGGTATTGGCTTATCCAGTTTGTGCACTTTTTGTGGGAAAGACTATTGTTCCCCCCCCTTGACATTCCTTAGTAGTTCTTAGTTGTTATTTTGAGCTTCCCCTCCCCACCCACATTAGCATGTCTGTTGGTGTCATCCACGTTCAGGTCATGTTTAAACAGCCAGATAGACAGGACTTCATGGGTGTGTAGCTTCTGACATTTCTAGGAGACACAATCCACAATGTCACTGCACATTTTTTGTGAAGGGCTTTTTATTTCTTTTAATAATAGCCACAATACTGTATCCTACTTTTCTTCTCTCTTCTACCTAGCTTTCTTCTTCTTCTTCCTTCCCCTCCTTTTTAAAAAACATAGTTATGAATTAAATAAATAGGTACTGGAGAGAAGACTTAGTGGTTAAGAGCACTGACTGCTCTTCAGAGGACCTTGGTACAACTCTCAGCACCCATGACGTTTTACAATCGCCTGTAGTTCCAGTTTCCAGAGATCAAACATCCTGTTCGGCCTCCGTGGGCACTTGCATGCATGTGGTATGTAGACATACGTGCAGGCAAAACATCTATACACATAAACTATATTAACTGTACACATAAAATAAAATATATATCTTCAAAAAAGAGAAAAAAAGATTGAGCAGGGAATACCGCTTTAATCTGGGCACTCAGGAAGCAGAGGCAGGAGGATCTCGAGTTTAAGGCCAGCCTGGTCTGTGTATCAAGTGAGTTCCAGGACTACATAGAGAGAACCTGTCTCAAAACCAAAAACGAAACGAAAATTTAATATTTTCCAGGGATTCCTCCTCTTTCAGTAAGAATTAGCAATCCTTGTGTAGCTGTAAGGACCAGTGGCGGATTGGATGAGATGCTCTGACCATGTGACTGAATTGTCCCTTTGTGAAGATCATTGAACTTGAAATAGCACAGTATGAATTTAGTGCACTTTAAATGCAAACTTCTGTGTTTTCCATATCTTCCAGTTTAGTTCACTTCCCAGAATCATTCGTCTGTTTCCATGTTGTTCCTTGGAGAGCAGAGTTATGGTGGTTAGTTCCCAGTAAATTCCTTTACCAGTTAGGAGGGTTCAATCTCCCAGTGATTTAGTCCTGAAAATTTTCATGACTTCTGCTCTGTTGACTGTATATTCTTGCCAGCCAGGTCGATTTGCTCTCTAGAACTGTCCTTGCGTTGATGACGTACAGTCCCAGACTTACACCGAATGCTTTCACTGTTGTGTGAAGTGTGCTGTATTCTGTATTGGCTGCCTTTAAAAAAAGTACAGGACAGAGAAGGAAAGCATACAAGACCCCAAGACTATTGGAGACAGGTTTAGTTTTTTCCTTTTGTCTACGATCTTTTTATTTTCTAGTCTGTCAGTAGGAAAAAGACATTCACTGGGTGTAGTGGCCTACACCTTTGATCTTAGTGCTGGGAGGTGGAGGCAGGTAGATAGATCTCTTGAGTTTGAGGCCAGCCTGGTCTATATAGTGAGACCCTGTGAGTCCATGAGAAGGTGCATGACTGCATTAAGGCGGTTTTACAAGAAGTAGAGATGTCCATTCCTACAGTGGTTTAGTGATTGTAGAGAATGAGAATTGTCGCAATGATGAATGATTAAATAGGAAACTTGAAAGAGAAGTCATAGATCGTCACAGTGTTTGCTGTAGTCAGATGAGTGTGGATAACTGTTGTAATTGGGAATCCAGAGAGGATTTTTGTTTGTTTGTTTGAGTGCTGCTGTGATTGCTGGCTTTAATGCTATTGAACTCAGAACTTTTTGTACACCAGACATGGGTTTTGCCCCTGAACTATGTTGTTCTCAGTTTTTGATTGTGGTTTTCTGAAAAAGGAAATAAGTCTAACAGGAATTAGAAGTAATGCCTTCACATACTTCAGATACCTAACATGCACAAGTTCAGGCCCTTGGATAAAAGTGTGAGCTCTGTAATTGTTAGGTTGGAGAGGATGATGTTAGTATTTGTGTCTGTCTTGTTTTTCTTTCTGTTACTATTATAAAACACTGACCAAACCAGACTTTCCTTAGATTTCCAAGTCATAGTTCAATATTGAGGGATCCCAGGGCAGCAACTCAAGTAGAATCAGAAGGCAGGAGCTGTGGCAGAGGTCTTGGAGGGATGCTGCTCACTGACTTTCTCCCCGTGACTTACTCAGCCTGCTTTCTTATATGATCCAGGACTACCTGCCCAAGGGTGCACTGGGATCTCCGGAATCAAGAAAATGCTCTAAAGGCTTGCCCACAGGGGACTCTGATGGAGGCAATTCGAGATAGGGTCTCTCTGTGTAACAGTTCTGGCTGTCATGGAACTCACTGAGATCCTCTGCCTTCTGAGTTCTGGGATTAAAGATGCCACCAGTGCCCCACCCTAGGGGGCAATTCTTCAATTGAGGTTCTCTCTTCCTAAAACACTTTAGGTTGTGACAAGTTGACAAAAATTAATCAACACGGTATCTAAGAGTCATCTGATGGCAAGGAAGGAAAGCAGAGGACTGAAGGAGAATTGAAGAAAACAGCTGAGATGAGAAGGCACAAATGGAGAAATTTGAGTGTCCTTTGGATTTAGCAGTAAGGACTGCAGTTGAAACTGAGGACAGTTTTGAGTGGAATGTTGATACATACCCCAGAGAACAGCCAGGAGAGAGTAAAAGTGCCCATAGCAAATACTGACTTGTCAGTTGTGACTGTGGTGGGAAAATAAAGATTGCAGTAGAGAGTCAAGTCAAGGAGGCCAGTGTGGGGTACGAATAAACTGCAAGTAGAGGCGTTAAAGAAAGATAGTGGTGGAGACTGCTGTGATCTGAGAAGGCCTTACAGTAGTAGACGTCAGCTGTCTTTACTTCAGGCAAAGGAAACTAGGCCATACACGGCCGAAGATGGGAGAAGGCGATGGACATATTTGTGTGTGTGGGTGGAGGGGTTGGTTCAAATGAGAATGGCCCCATAGGCTCATATTTTTGAATATTTGATCCCTAGTTGATGACTGTTTGAGAAGAATTAGGAGGTGTGGCCCTGTTGAAGTTGTGTCATTGGGGATGGATTTAAGGTCTCAAAAAACCCAGCTATTCCTAGTGCCCATTCTTTGCCTCCTCCTTGTATTGAGATGTTGTTGTCACCTCACCTTTGCTTTACCATCATGGACTCTGATCTTATGGAAATGTAAACTCAGTTGAAGGCTTTCTTTATTATTTGCCTTGGTTATGCTGTTTTAACGTGGCATAGACAAAGATGAGTCTTTAGCAAACAGTGGAGAGATTTCTTAGGTTACTGAAAGGAATGTGAGGGAAGTGAGAATGGGGTCAGTATGTATGTAGTGAAATGTTGTGGGGTTTGTTTTTAGACCTTAAGGTGTTGGAAGCCATTTGTGCTTTTTGAGTATTATAGGTTTCAAGAAAAACTGTGCTTTAGAAGGGGAGGTCTGTGGTGTTTGAATAGAGAGAGGAGGGGGGGTTGTTTTTTGTTTCTGAGTATCTTTTTTTTTTTTTTTTTTTTTTTTGTTTTTCGAGACAGGGTTTCTCTGTGGCTTTGGAGCTTGTCCTGGAAGAACTAGCTTTGTAGACCAGGCTGGTCTCGAACTCACAGAGATCTGCTGTTTCTGAGTATCTTCTATATAGCCATATTAGCCTAGACAAAACTAGAATATCTTCTTTTATGCCAATCTAAACAAAACTCACTTCCTCTCCTCTTCTTAAAGGGATTCAGGGTTGGGGGTTGCCTTTTATTGCCCTTCACCACAGAGAATAAGCTCTTTGCTTTCTGGATACTTGCAGGAAGAAGTAACTCTTCAGTATGACTATAAATTCATAGAAATATGGCAAGACAGTGTTTGAAGATAGTCACCTATTTTTCAGGTGAAGTACTGTGACTAAAGATGTTAATTTTGCCTGCAGATATCCAGTCTGCAAGCATTGAAAGCACAGCTGAATAAAAACCAGGCATCCTGTCCCATACTGTCTCTTCTGTCATCTAAGCATTTCCTTAGACACTGTACTGATCTTGGAGGAAAAAGTTACTTGGAGCTTGGTATGCTTACTCAGTCTCTCCCCCTCCTCACACTTAATGACATGTACATGTTACTGTATACATACAGATCTTTGTATCGCCCCTCCCCAGACCCCCTGCTGTCTTTGTCCCCCCCCTCCATCCCCTCTATCCCTTCTCTTCCTCCTCTGTAGTCCCCTCCTGCTCCATCCCCTCTATCCCTTCTCTTCCTCCTCTGTAGTCCCCTCCTGCAGTCCTCTCTGCTACCCCCTTCTGTTACCCCCTCCTGTTATCGCCCACTGTAGATAGTCTCCTTTATACATGCAAATTTAAATTTCTTTTTTTTTTTTTTTTTTTTTTTTTTTTTGGTTTTTTGAGACAGGGTTTCTCTGTGGTTTTGGAGGCTGGTCTCGAACTCACAGAGATCCGCCTGCCTCTGCCTCCCAAGTGCTGGGATTAAAGACGTGCGCCACCACCGCCCGGCGCAAATTTAAATTTCAATCTAGAGTCTACATTTGAGAGGAAACATAGCCCATTGATTGATTGTTTGGGTTTTTGTTGTATTTAATTTTTGGAGTTTTTTTTTTTCTTAATAGATTGTAGATAGTGATCCCCCTTTGGATATATAGTTGAAAAAGACTTCTCCCATTCTGTAGGCTCTTTTCACTCTATTGATTATTTTCTTTTTCTTTTTTCTTTTTTTTTTTTTTTTTTGGTTTTTCAAGACAGGGTTTCTCTGTGGCTTTGGAGCCTGTCCTGGAACTAGCTCTTGTAGACCAGGCTGGTCTCGAACTCACAAAGATCCGCCTGCCTCTGCCTCCTGAGTGCTGGGATTAAAGGCGTGCGCCACCACCGCCCGGCTTCTATTGATTATTTTCCTTTGCTGTGTAGAAACTTTTATTATTGTGCAATACCATTTGTCAGTTCTTGGAATAATTATCAATGCTATTGAATTGTGTTCTGTTCATTTGAAAATGTCAGAGAATGTAGTGTTAGCTGTACTAGCATGTGCTATATAGATATATATGTGCTTTACGTGTAAAATTCAGTTTGTTGATTCTTACTTTTTCCCCCCTTGAGACTAGGTTTCTCTGTGTAACAGGCCTAATTGTCCTGGAACTCACTTTGTAGTCCAGACTGACCTTTCACATCTACCTGCTTCTACTGAGTGTTGGGATTAAAGGATTAAAGTGTTCCATCATACCCGCCTCAGTGCGCTAATTATTAGTGAGTGTGGATTAACAGGGTCTCACTGTATATCCCTACCTGGTCTGGAATTCTAAACCAGGCTAGCTGCAAGCTCACAGAAATTTACTACCTGACTGGATTAGTTTTGAATTAATACAAGTAGCAAGAATATTTTAAATATTTAAGTGTGATGGTTGAAGTGTGTGGGACACTTTCCAGGACATTGTTTCACTAAGAATGACTCAACTGATGTGCTTTATGCTGAAATTGTTCTCATCTAATTCAGTCTGTTAATTTCAGTTGCTTTGAAACACTCCTTTATTTGAGATGAGTTTGTAAATCTTTTTGTCTTCCCATAAGTCTCCTTTTTCTGTACTTTCTCACTCCTAGATTCCAGCCTCTTCCGTTCCCATTTTGTTACTGCTTTCAGTCAGGCCTTATTACCTTGTAACCTTGGATTAAAATACTAGATGATATAAAACTGATTCATTTTGACTCTAGTATTTAGACCAATACTTTCCTATTTGATTGTCCTTTCTAAATAGCCTTTGCTTGTGATATATTTCCATATCTTGGTATAGGAGGTTGCCTCAGGATAGACCATGAGAACAAACTCTTAGATTCAAAATGTTTACTAAGAACTCTAGGAGGGCTGGGCGATGGTGGCGCACGCCTTTAATCCCAGCACTCGGGAGGCAGAGGCAGGCGGATCTCTGTGAGTTTGAGACCAGCCTGGTCTACAAGAGCTAGTTCCAGGACAGGCTCCAAAACCACAGAGAAACCCTGTCTCGAAAAACCAAAAAAAAAAAAAAACTCTAGGAGGATGAACTTCTAGTTAAGAGGAATTGACTTTAGGGCAAGAGTTTCCAAATTGCTCCTCTTGACACCAGCATCTTTGTCACCTTTAACTTGTTAGAAACATTTTCATTAATTTGTCTTAAGTCCTTAGGGTGACTGACTAAGACATGGTTAAATTTTAGATTTTTACTGTAGGAAATAATGCTGTTAAAAACAAACAAACAAACAAACTTGGACTGGAGAGATGGCTCAGATGTTAAGAGCACTGGCTGCTCTTCCAGAGGTTCTGAGTTCAGTTCCCAGCAACCACATGGTGGCTCACAACCATCTGTAATGAGGTCTGGTGCCCTCTTCTGGTGTGCAGGCATACATGCAGACAGAATACTGTATACATAAAAAATAAATAAATGGGGGCGCTTTATTGATTTTTAGTGAATGGGGAGTTTGAAGAGTAATTGAGTGTTGGAAAAATAAGTGTGCTCTGTATTTTCAGGTGCAGAGTCTGTTACCTGGGGGAAAGTAATGGATGCTCATAAACAGCAGAGTATTTATAATAGTTAATCTGGAAATTTCTTTCAGGAGGCAAAACCTTCAACTGAGGACTTAGGGGATAAGAAGGAAGGAGAATACATTAAGCTCAAAGTTATTGGACAGGTGAGTTTCATTATTTTTCTCATTTGACATTTTTCCAATGTGTAAAAACATAGGAAAAAACATTAGGTAGGACATGTTATTTAAAAATTACATTTTCCCTTGTTGTACATGTATGTGTTGGGGGTAAAAGAGGCTGATAATGTTTTTGAGACAGGGTCTCACTCTGTACTCTTGCTTGATCTTGAATTTACTACACAGACCAGGCTGACTTCAAACTCAAAGATGCACTTGCTTCTTCCTCCAAGTGTTGGAGTTAAAAACATGTGCTACCACACTGGCATGTTGTTACTTCTTTTAGAAGATCGGAATTAGTGAAATGGTACACCCTTCACCATCACAGTATGATAGTTTTCCACCCTCTTCCAAGGGTGAAATCAATGTCACTGTGACAGTTTTGCCTATGCATTTCCTTGATCGTTGAGAAAGTGTTATTTTGCTGGGAGGTCTGCTTACTGCGTCTAAATGTGTGTGTGTAGTGGAATCTAGGGCCTGGCAAAACCATATCCCCAGCCGTCTTCTTACTCTTTTTTTTTTTTATTGCTTTGAGTGTGGTATATGGACGCAGTGAGCGCGCTCAGTTGCTTAGGATGTTAGTGTCTGCTGTTACTCTTGATCTTACACCTCCCTTCCCTGTTACAGGAGTTCCCTGACAGACATTATATGCATAATAAATAACTTTAAAAAAAGTTTGTTTTCTCTTAGGTTTGACACCCCCTAGGGACACTAGTTGGTGTGAATGGGATAGTATGTTTTTTTTTTTTAAGATTTATTTATTATGTATACAACATTCTGCCTTGATGTATGCCCGCGCGCCAGATCTCAGTACAGATGGTTGTGAGCCACCATGTGGTTGCTGGGAATTGAACTCAGGACCTCTGAAAGCGCAGCCAGTGCTCTTAACCTCTGAGCCATCTCTCCAGCCCCCAGTATGTTTTGTTTTTATTGCTTATAAGGGTTTGTAACAGTTTATTTTATTTTTTACAGTATTTTTATGGATATGATGTAACGAAAGAATGCTTTTATTTGGCATACAAATTTATATTAATAATTTTGATACCTAAAACATCTTTGGTTTGCTATTTTTATAGTGAGTTGCTAAAGGTAATTTGGATTTTGACTAGACTGTTTTTAATAAAACTAGTTAGGAATGCTAAAAAGAATATTATGATAGAAAACTGTAACAAGACGTAATTAAATAATATGGTTCAAGTTAGCTAAGTAGTGTAGAAAAAGAAGGAATAATGTTTCCCTTTATCTCCTTAGGATAGCAGTGAGATACATTTCAAAGTGAAAATGACAACACATCTTAAGAAACTCAAGGAATCGTACTGTCAAAGACAGGTTTGTATACTGTGATGTTAAATACAGCACTTCCTTACTGAAGGTTGTTGAAATGTATTCTGTTTTCACCATTAGAAACTTAAGGGAAATACCGTAGTGTTGTCTGTCATTGCTCATGCATGGTTTTCCTTTTGTGACCCATTTCAAAGTTTTAGTAGGATATAGAAAACGTTTGAAAGTAACGCACTTTTACTGATTGCTCAAATGAATATTTTTGATGGTTTGCATCTGTATATAACAATAAAGGCAAGCCTTTTTGGTGATTATTGTGAAATTTCCCTGTGCTTCTATGAGGTTTAGGTCATTTATATCAAATTTAAATCTATAATTAATATATTTTCTTGGCCGGAAACACGGTTCAGCAGTTAAGAGTACTGACTGCTCTTCCAGTACCCAGTTGATGGCTCATAACCATCTGCAGCTCCAGTCCTAGAGGATCTGATGCCCTTCTGTGAGCACTGCACACAGATGGTGCACACACATATAGGCAGGCAAAACACCCTATAAAAAATAAATACCTGGTGGTGGTGGCACATGCCTTAATTCCAGCATTTGGGAGGCAGAGGCAGGCAGATGTCTGTGAGTTTGACACTAACCTGGTCTTTAGAGCAAGTTCCGGGATAGACTCTAAAGCTACACAGAGAAACCCTGTCTTGAAGAACAAGACAAAGCAAAAAAACAAAACACAAAACAAACAAACAAAAAATTAAAAGTATTTTTCTTTATACATAATATAGATTGCTGCTAATTATTTAACATATTTTCAAGCATATGTCAAGATAATTTCTCTCTTTTAAAAAATATCTGTATAGGGGCTGGAGAGATGGCTCAGTGGTTAAGAGCACTGGCTGCTCTCCCAGAAGACTTGGGTTCAATTTCCCACAACTACATGGCAGCTCAAACCTGTCTATAATTGTAGTTTCAGGGCTTCTGACACCCTCACGCAGACATACATGAGGCAAAACACCAATGAACATAAAATAAATTATATGTGTAAAAGTATCTGTATGGTTGTCTACATTCATACATCTTATGCTCACAAATATTAAATAAAAATTGGGGGGAAGTTCAAGAATTAATAATCTTTAGCTTCAGCTAAAAATGTCTCAGGATATCCAGGGCTACATAGTAAGACCCTGCCTCAAATACACAGATGTGTGTATGTGTGTCTGTGTATGTAAGCATATGTAAGAGTGTAGTTCATGCTGGGTAATCCCAACACTGATAGGAGGAGGTCAAGAATTCAAGGTTATCCTCCACTATTAAAGAAATTCGAGGACACCCTGAGCTTCATGAAACCCTGTCTCAAAAAATTAAAACCAAAACAAGAAAAACAGTACATTAGAGATAACCAAGGTTGAAATTTTGCTTGTTTGTTTTGAAGCAGGGTCTCTCTTACACAACCTTGGCTGTCCTGGAACTCATTGAGATACTTCTGCCTCTGCCTCCCGAGTGTAGTTTTAAAGGTGTGTGCTACCACCAACCAGCCTTATTTTCTTTTATGCTAGCTCAGACTTAGGGGGAAGTAAATACAATATGGTTGGGAAGAAAGGCTTATTAATCATTTGGGGCTAAAATTCTTAGCTAACTTCTTTTATCTACAGACCATAAGCTCCCTAGTTGTAAACTGAAGATGAGGTGGTAATACCTCTTGAGTCTTTACAAAGAGCTTTTTTTATGACTGCAAGTAAAGTACTTGGTACAGGATAGCCTTCCTAACAAATAATTAGTTCTTATTATATGGTAATCATGGTTGAATTGGTAATCTAATTTTATGATCAATGTAGTTTATTAAGCCTTTATGTTGTTTTGTTTTGTTTTTGTTTTTAGAGTATAATAGTTATTTAAAACCTAAAGTTTTTACACACAGTTTCTTTTTTTAGGGAGTTCCAATGAATTCACTCAGGTTTCTATTTGAAGGTCAGAGAATTGCTGATAACCATACTCCAAAAGAAGTAAGTATAGTTTCTTTCTGAATCAAACTTTTGAAATAAATAAGATTTTGGATTAAACAGATGAGGATTGTAGCTTAGTGATAGAGAATGTGCTTAGTATGTGTGTGTCCCAGAGTTTGATATCTCTAGTGCCAAAATAAAAGAGAAAAAAGTAACAGTTTTTAAAATTTATATTTATTTATTATGTATATGTTCACATGCATACCTGTTCATGAGGGTCATGATGCATATATGGGAGGGAGTCATTTCTCTACCATGGGCATCCTGCGATGCTGGGTCCCGTGTCTGTTGCAACATCCTGGGGACAAAAATAGCTTTTTCCTTGGGGCTCAGAGGTTAAAAATACTTCTTGCTCATGCATAGGACTTGGTTTCAGTTCCCATCACCCATATGGTATATCATCTGTAACTCCAGTTCTGAGGGATCTGCTGCCCTCTTTTGACTTCCTTGGGTACCAGGCACAAACATGATGTGTGTGTGTGTGTGTGTGTGTGTGCGCGCGTGTGTGTGTAAATAAAAAATATACATTTGACAAATATTTGACAAATACATTTTTGTCAAATGTATATTTTTGTTTTTGTTTGATTTGTTTTTTTGAAACAGGGTTTTTCTGTGTAACAACCTTAGCTGTTCTGGAATTCAACCTAGACCAGGGTGGCTTCAGACTCAGAGATCCTTCTGCCTCTGCCTCAAGTGATAGGATTAAAGGTGTGTGCTACCACCACCCAGCTGAAAATAAATCGTTTTTGTTTTGTTTTTTGTTTTTCGAGACAGGGTTTCTCTGTGGTTTTGGAGCCTGTTCTGCTGAAAATAAATCTTAAAAAGGGAATTTTTTTCTCTTAGGGAGATGAGGTGGCTCATTGCGATGGCTCAGTAAAGGCACTTGCCACCACCATAGTTTGCATTCTATCCCTGGAACCCACAGAGGGGGAGGAGAAAGCTAACTCCATGAGGTTGTCCTTTGGCCTCTACCCACAAGCCATGCACATTTGCCTGTTCTCCCCCCTCATCTCATACATACCTTCATACACAAATAATATTTAATAAATTTATATATATATAAATAAATTTATATAAATTTTTAACATTTCATTAGCATTAAATGCACTTTTGTGAAATTCTTGCTGGTTTATCAGAGAGGGGAAATAATCTATTGAATTGAGATTTCCTTATGTACTTTCAAAAGTGCCCCTAAGAAGAGGGGTGGAGGATTGGATAAGACATCTATGGTCAGCCGGGTGGTGGTGGTGCACGCCTTTAATCCCAGCACTTGGGAGGCAGAGGCAGGTGGATCTCTGTGAGTTCAAGGCCAGCCTGGTCTACAAGAGCTAGTTCCAGGACAGGAACCAAAAAGTTATGGAGAAGCCCTGTCTTGAAAAATCGAAAAAAAAAAAGGACATCTGTGGTCTGTCTTTAAAAGACAGACACATCTTACATTTGGTCAAGTTCTGGTACTTTGATGTTGATGGTAACCTCGGAGGACTTAGGGAATCTGGAGCAGTCCCTCAGATCCGAATATATAGTTCAACAGTCCTTTGCGTTTGTTTACAAAGTGTTTTCATAATCGTGATTAATAAAGTCACTTTGCTTTAAATAAGCCATTTTTCCTATTTAGCTATTACTTTTGATAAGGCATGAAAAAAGTTGGAATATCTTTTGTGGCATTTAGAGCCAGAGTGGAGCTGTATGTTTCTGAGTATGACATGGTGCCTCTCTGTTCCATTATGGGTAATGCTGGTTTCCTTTGTTTGCTTTGAGACAGGGTCTCTTTGTACAGAGCCATTGCTGTCCTGGAACTCACAGGGATCTACCTGCCTCTGTTAAATGATGATTGCCAGACCCATTCATTGTGGAGTTGCTGTAGTAGGGTTCTCTAGAGGAACAGAACTGAAGAATATTTATATAAAGGAAACTTATTAGAGTGCTGTTCCAACAGTGCTGTCTACCAGTGGAAGGTCCAAGGATCAGTAGTTGTTCAGTCCGTGAGGCTGGGACGTCTCAGCTAGTTTTGAGTATCCTGAAGAAGTGGGCTGTAATACCAGTGAAGAAACGAGCTTTCCAGGAACAGTGGGCAAAGAGCAAAAACTTCCTTCCTCCAAGTCTTTTATATAAACTGCCACCAGAAGGTAGATCTTCCCGTTTCTAGAGATTCAGGTTCAGCTAAACTGGTGTAGTTGTGCAAAGGCAGGTGGGTCTCAGAGCTGGAGGCCAGCCTAGGTGGTCTGCATGTGGAGTTCTAAGGATGGTTGGGACTACACAGAAACCCTGTCTCAAAAAAACAAAACCAAAGACAGAAGGAAAGAAGGAACCTCTCACAGGTGTATCCAGCCTCCTGGGCTTTAGTGACTTCCAGTTGTAATCATTTTAATTAACCAGTGGCCTGCAAAGTTTTTTTTTTTTTTAAATGTGTGACTGTCCTTTAGATGTTGCCCATTTAAGGTACCTTCAACTTGATACCTGTGTTGTTCTTCACTTTTCTCCATATTTTAAAGAAGTTTTTATTTTGAAATATTTTTCAGATTAAAGGGAAGTTACAAGTGCAGAATAAAAATTACCATCTATGGCCAAGTGGTGGTGGCGGCGGTGCACGCCTTTAATCCCAGCATTTGGGAGGTAGAGGCAGGTGGATCTCAGTGGGTTTGAGACCAGCTTGGCTCCAAAGCTACACAGAAACCCTGTCTCAAAAATCAAATCCCCGCTCCCCAAAGAAGAAACAAAACAAACCACTTCCATATTGTAGAGTGAATAAGCAGAGTGTCCCTCCCCTCCCAGTCTGGGCCAGAGCAGTCTCATGGCTTTGCACGTGGCAGGCAAGTGCTGTTTTTGTTGAATGGCTTGATTCAGGTTTTTGTTGTTTGTTTTTTTGAGACAAGGTCACACTATGTAGTTTTGGCTGTCTTAGAACTCACTTTATAGACAAGGCTAGTCTCAAATTCACCATGATCTGCCTGCCACTGGCTCCCTAGTGCTGGGATTAAAAGGTGTTCCACTTCCCAGGTGTTGGCCTCACGGGAGAAGAATTTCAGCCTGGGGGTTATTTCCAGGTGACACGTGGATTGTCTTGTACTTTAAAATAGTGGCCACATAATTGCAGCCAGTGTAAAAATGTTGCTTTTTTAGTTCAGTGTTAACATATTTCTCTTTTTTTTTGCAGCTGGGAATGGAGGAAGAAGATGTGATTGAAGTTTATCAGGAACAAACGGGGGGTCATTCAAGGGTTTAGATAATTCTTTTTATTTTTTTTTTCCTTTTCCCTTAATCCTTTTTTATTTTTAAAAATAGTTCTTTTGTAATGTGGTGTTCAAAATGAAAATTGAATACTGGCGCTCCATCTCTTTAGAACATCTGGTAATCTGAATTCTAGTGTTCAATATTCATTATTGGTTGTTTTTGTTGTGCTGATTTTTGGTGATCAGACCTCAGCTCCCTTAATATTGCCCTTATTTTAAACAATTTCATATGTGCACAGAGAGGCCACCCTTTTCAGGACTGTGTATTTTCAAGTTTGTGATGATAAAAAGATGGACCAGTGGGAGCTTTCCTATGACCTTCCAGTTGGCCCTGAAGTTCCAGCATGCAGTTGCTTCACGCCTGGACCGTGGTTTTCAGTGGGAGATGGAAGGTCCTCAGAGACCTGAACTGTGGGAAAATGACCTTTCCTCAGCTTGAAGCTACTTTTAAAATCTGAGGGTCTGGACCAAAAGAAGAGCATCACGTTTGTAGTCAAGATGACAGGTACAGTGAGAGTGACAGCTACCTCCAGGATGGCTTCACCGGAGAGAAGAGTAAGGCAGGCTGTCTGAAGATCCCAGGAAAGCTGTAATTTCCATCAGCAATTAGTAGGAAAGTTACTCTTGCAGAAGTGTACGCAACAGACACTGCTCCTTTTGATTCTGTTTGTAGTTTTTGGCCTGGGACATGGGTTTTCAAGGGACATTGTCTGTACCAGCTTCATTAAAATAAACAATATTTGTAAAAACCGTACGAAAGCCCCTTTTATTTTAGTTTATTTAGTTTTGTAGGGAGAAAGATGAAAATGCCCCAGATAGGATTTTCTTTAGTGCTGACAGTAGTGACCTTAATGACTTGAAGCAATGGGAGTTACTGGTGTGCCTCCTGAATCAATCGTTTACTTATGATCACAGTGCCTTTTTAAAAACTCACTGTCAGGCGGTGGTGGCGCACGCCTTTAATCCCAGCACTCAGAGGCAGAGGTGGGTGGACCTCTGAGTTCGAGGACAGCAGGAATGTTTCACAGAGAAACACCACTGTCGTGTCTTTTCTGACTGTGCTGTTCTTGGATGTTATGCATAAACCATTACTGGGTTTTTTGTTTTGTTTTGTTTTTCGTTTTGTTTTTCCTTTTTGAGTATTTTTAAAATCCAATGAGTTGGGGGCTGGAGAGATGGCTCAGTGGGTAAGAGCACTGGCTGCTTTTCCAGAGGATCTGGGTTGAATTCCTAGCACCCACAGGGTGGCTCACAACCATCCATAATGAGACCTGGTGCCCTCTTCTGGCCTGTAAGCATACATGCAGGCAGAATACTATACATAATAATAAATTCATCTTTAAGAAAATTCCAGTGAGTCGCAGAACTATATATGTATGTGCACATCCAATTTCATGTCATTCCAGATACTGTGCCATCTGGCTACTTTAGCAAATAAACCTTTCTGAGATGCATTTTATACACTGCTAACAGCTTACATACCCTTCTCAGGTAATTTGCTCACAAAGAAGATTGCCTGAAACTCACATTTGACCCTATCTTTAAAATTACTTCTGTTGTACTAAATGGAGCTTTTAGACTTCCCTGGCATTTACTGTTAGGTTCTTTAAGTAGTAACTGGAAATTAGGTTCAATTGTAGAAAATGTTGAGTTTGCATCATCTGTCAAGCTCAATTAACAGATTTGATTGGTTATTTGAGCTTTTCAGAATTCATGGATATATGAAGGCTCAGCATTTAGTGGTGGAGCTTAATGGTAGAAATAATTTTTGTTTTGGGGGTTTTGGAGGGTCTTCTAAAGTACACTCTACTGTTGGCCTAAAAAATACCCTTGACTGATAAAGTATTACTCTTAAAATAGACACTTGGGAGCAGAAGTGTAATAGATAATATTAGGAAAGGACCCCAAGTAGTATTTAGCAGCCACTCTGTCTGGTGCTTCGGTGCGGTACCCTAAATTTGCAAAAGGGAGAAAACATGAGCGGTAATGGTTTCGCGCGTGTTTGTTCTTGAGTGTGTGTTGATTGACAAGCATCAGAAAAAGTGACATTTAAGTTTACTATGATCTTATCCCTAGTGTTTGCCATTTTCTGTTTTTCATGAAACAAGGACTTACTTAGTTCCTGCAGTACAGAATGGGAAAATTAGCTAAATTCCTAGGCTGGAGAAGTAATTCCTGTACAAAGCAATACCTTGTGAGTAAATACAGTTCTTTACCTGTAGGCGGTGTCTGATTAAATCTTGGTTGTCAACTTCCCTAGGCTTGAAGTCACTTTGGGAAGATTTCGGGTGTGTGTCCAGAAAGGTTTGAGGTGGGAATTCCTACCCTGTGGGTACTGCCATTCTGTGGGGTCCAGGGTTGAGTAAGAAGACTAAAGTGAGCCAAGAGCCAGCATCCATCCCTGACCTGGTGCTGATGCAGGGTGACCAGCTGCTTAACTCTAAGGTGCTTTTTTGGGGTGTGTGTATAGTTTTGTTGTAGTAATAAGAAAACTAACACAAGTGTGGATCAAAAGTTAGGAAAATTGGGCTGGGGAGATGGCATAGTGGTGAGGGGCACGGGCTGCTCTTCCGGAGGAGCTGGGTTCAGTTCCCAGCAATCACATGGTAGTTCACAACTGTAACTCCAGGGGATCTGATAGCCTTATACAGACAAAAACACCAATGCTTGATTTAACATCCTTTTATGTTGTTTCAAACAATTTCTTTTACTATTCTGTGATACTTGGCCTCGAACTCACAGAGATCCACCTGCCTCTGCCTCCCAGGTGCTGGTATTAAAGGTGTGCACCACCACCACTGCCCAGCGAGACAGGGTTGGCTTCTTTTTCTCTTCTTTTTTTTTCTTGGCTGTCTGGAACTAGCTCTGTAGACCAGGCTGGCCTTGATGCCTCTTCCTCCCAAGGGCTGGTGCTGGAATTAAAGAGCACCACCACCGCCTGTGATGTGTTGTTAAAAGGGATGTTTACTAGACATTTTTAGAAGAGTTGCTAAATGACTTAAAGACTTCGGATAGGATGATGTCATAGAGTTTTATGTGTAGGTTTTAAAGGCACAGTTGGGAATAAAATCATAAAGTTTGTTCTCAAGGATCAAAAATAGCATTGGGATTTCTGAGTTGATGAATAGTTGTATTCCTTTGTTGATGTAGCCCCCGGCAACTACCTGTGGCCGTGAACATTTAACAGTGAGTAGTAGGAGGGAAGCATGTTTTGGGTTCCACAGCTACAGCCTTGTTTAAACATGCCGCTCTTTAAGGATTGAGAGGATTTTCACAGAACAGCCCCTTTTGCTCAAGGGAACCTGTATTAAGTGATCCCAAACATGCCTTCTCGGAAGACATTTGTTTTAAATTCCCAGGATGAAGTGCTTCATAGAGGGATTTAATACATGATTAACTCCTCTTCGCTAATCCAGAGTTACTGCATGACAAAATAATGTCCATTCACCATCAACTCTTGAACATACTCAGATACATACAGTATCTAAGACTGTTGGTGTCTCCAGCTGGAACTATGGAATGGTTTAGCACCAAGGCTTTTGAACTTAATGTGGTCCTAGAAACACAAAAGGATTTAAGTAAGTGGTAAGTTATTGGGTTCGCATGTGTGGAGTGTACAGGAATACGGGGAATAGAGAGGTTCCAGTCCAGGGTAAAGAGGCGAGGAGGGCTGGGTGGTGGTAGCACAGGCCTTTAATCCCAGCATTCGGGAGGCAGAGGCAGGTGGCTCTCTGTGAATTCGAGGCCAGCCTGGTCTGCAGGGCGAGACCCAGTACAGGTTCTAAAGCTACGCAGAAAAACTGTGTCTCTAAAAGTGGGAGGTATGGGTTGAGGGAAGTCAGATGAAATGGACTAATTGAGCTCAGGCCCGAATTTTATTATAGAAGTATAGCTTTTTCTGTCAGCAATTCTCAACTTACTTTTTTGTTTTCTTCTAGCCTTATGGCTTGGGGATTTGCAGGAACTGGAAATATGAGTAGACCCATGGTCTGGAAATGTTCTGTGTCCACTGCAGACCGCTGGCTTCCTTTAAGAGTTCTTGATGAAAACGAAGCTGTTTCTCTAAAGCTGCTTTTTGCCTAAGGAGACAACCCACCCCAGTTCCAGAAATGATTTAGCATTCAGCATTCAGTCTTTCTTTTCTTTTTTCTTTTCTTTCCATTCAGTCTTTCTTTTCTTTTCTCTCTCTCTCTCTCTCTCTCTCTCTCTCTCTCTCTCTCTCTCTCTCTCTCTCTTTCTTTTCTGAGACAGGGTTTCTATGTGCTTTTGGAGCATGTCCTGGAACTCGCTCTTGTAGACCAGGCTGGCCTTGAGCTCACAGAGATCTGCCTGCCTCTGCCTCCTGAGTGCTGGGACTAAAGGCGTGCACTCAGTCTTAGAAGTTGGTAGAGTTTTGGATTTGGGTTGTGGGTTTTAGTGGAAGATCATACTCTGTTCATTTAGTGCCTTTACATGAGACATTTGGGGGCATCATGAGAGTCCTATTAGGAAGAGGGGAAGTGGTAATTCCCAGTTCTTAAACTTGTGTTGCTGGAAGGGATTCCTTTGCTTGTTTGCTTGCTTCATTTAGGGTTTTTTTTTTTTTTTTGAGATAGGGTACCCTTGGCTGTCCTGGAAACTCGCAGGCTTAATCCTCTGAGTGCTAGGATTAAAGTGGATTCCCTTGCTTTAGAGATGAGGAAACAGTCCAGAAAAGTTTAAAGTACAGGGGTGGATGTCACAGATGGAGATGAAGTCAGCTCAATCGGCACTTGCTCAGCTACCTGAACTGGTTTTATTTACATAATTGTGTTTTTTTGTTTTGTTTTGTTTTGTTTTGTTTTTTTGGTTTTTCGAGACAGGGTTTTGGAGCCTGTCCTGGAACTAGCTCTACATAATTGTTCTAGTACCTTGATAATGCCTGTCAGTTTTTCATGGAAAGTTGGGGTTCTAGGAGCTTGCTTTCTGTCGTACTACTACTGCTACGATACGTGATGTCTAGACTATTGAAGCTGAATTAGGACTTTTCTAATCCCCCACTTTGTAATGCCCCTGACCGCTGAAGAAAGTCCAAGGAAGGAACGACTCAAGGTTAATGAAGTCTTGAGAGTTCTGGTGCCTTCTCTTTAGAGAAGAGTAGAGTCCATTTAATTTGTGGAAAATTAGAAATCAATGGAGGGAGTGCTTACATTTAGTGCTGGAGACATGATTTCCTAGGTTGTACCTCGTCTATCCTGACAGTTTTGAGAAAGAATCTGGCTGCAATTCTCCCAGGAGTCCTCCAAGATTCCTGCCGCAGCTGCCCTCAAGTGTCGTAACTACAGAACTGTGCCACCACACCTAGCTCACCTTCCCGTTTCTATGGTGGTAAAAGATCGAAGTGCTCTTGGCCCCAGGTAAGAAGGAACTTTAGTTCCTTCTGGTCTTGGCGTAACTCCCTGGCTTCATCCAAAGTACCACATTTCACCCTCATCCCAGCAATGCTGGGCTTCTGTTTATTTATTTTATTTATTTATTTATTTATTTATTTATTTTTTTGGTTTTCCGAGACAAGGTTTCTCTGTGGTTTTGGAGCCTGTCCTGGAACTAGCTCTTGTAGACCAGGCTGGTCTTGAACTCACAGAGATCCGCCTGCCTCTGCCTCCCAAGTGCTGGGATTAAAGGCGTGCGCCACCACCGCCCGGCCTGGGCTTCTGTTTATTTAACATGTCATATGACAAGCTTTCTGTCACATCTTTAAAGTTTTTCTGCATAGCATTTTGTAGCTAGCCTAAAAAACAAACATGGTGGGGTGTGATGGTACATGCCTTTAATCCCAGCAGTGGGAAGGCAGAGACAGGTAATCTATGAGTTTGAGGCCATCCTGGTCTACAGAGCTAGTTCCAGGACAACTAGGGATATTACACAGAGAAATCCAGTCTCGAAAAAAACCAAACCACACAAAACCAAAAAGATTGTCTTTTTCGGTATCTCTCCATCCTCATCCCTTGACTGTGAATATCATACTTCTGAATCCCTAGAGTCTACAATTTACACAACGTGTCTTGGTATTGGCCATAACTAAGTATTTGGTCCTGATGGAGATCTTGTTCCTCTTTTACTGGGTAGTTGAACATAGGACATAATCTAAATATTCTACCAACCTGTTGCACACTAGCCCTGGGATTTACTTATCTGTAAACCAGATTAAGAGAAATGATCTGGGCTGGAGAGATGGCTCAGTGGTTAAGAGCATTGCCTGCTCTTCCAAAGGTCCTGAGTTCAATTCCCAGCAACCACATGGTGGCTCACAACCATCTGAAATGAGGTCTGGTGCCCTCTTCTGGCCTGCAGGCAGAATATTATATACATAATAAATAAGTATTTAAAAAAAAAAAGAGAAATGATCTCTTAAATGTGCGTCTAGCTTCAATATAAGTTCTATAAGCCATGATAGAATCCTGCCCTGTTAGTAGTCTTCCTAGCCGTGCTCTAGGGGATGAGAGAACTGTGGTTTAAGGCCGTGTAAGGTGAGAACTGGCACCAGGTCATCAAGCCTCCGAAACAAGCCCTGACGGTAGCTTCTGTCCAACTCTTGCTTACAAGAAGTACCTGTCTTGCTCCTGGGCAAGTTTCATGGCTTCCTCCAGAGCCAGCCTTGCCGCTGCCTCTTCCCGTTGCCTCTTTTCCTCAGCCTCCTGCCGAGCCTTCTCTTCTGCTTCCAGTTTCTGCCACTGGTACTCCAGCCGTTCTTCTTCAGCCATTTCCATCAGGCGTTTCTGTTCTTCTGCCAACTGCATTTCCAGTTCTCTCTGCCGTTGCTTCTCCGCCTCTGCGGGACATAAAGAGGTGTTCAGTGGAGGGGCCTCACTAGAGCAATTGGTATTTCTGGTCTGCCTTTCTAATATTTGAGAGCCTCCGTGAGTTTACTAATCCAAGTCCTCTGGCAAAGTGCCTATGGGTATTAAAAAGCCTTAGGGAAGATTTTCCTAACGGTTAGTTCATGGGGCAGTGCTCAGCTGTGTGGGCAGGAGCGTCAGACCAGGGTCTAGAGAAACACGCTGACCTACCTAGACTCTGACTAGTCTAAAGAGTGCGAACCAGGAATTGACCACAGCATCATCTGCTGAACTTTCTGCCTTGTCTGGAAAAGTTTGCTGATCTGGAAAAGATCTGATCCACCCCTGAAGGTGTGGCCTGAGGCTCTTCAGATATTCGTGACTATCTCTGCCTGTCTGGGAAGGGGCCAAGTAGAGCAGTTCAGATAGTGCCTGAGCAATGCTGGCCAGGGCAATTGCTGAACTGGAAGACCGACCCAACCCTGCAGTCATTTCCACAAGAGTCTTCCGTTCATATTCCATCCTTTTATATCCACCCTCTATAGTCAGACATAATTACCATTATGGGAAAAAGAACAAAACAGCTTACACATGTGGATTTAAAAATATGTTTGGTCCAGGAGATGGGAGCTAAAAAAAAAAAGCTCAGGGGTTTTCTCACCAGCCCTCTCCATCTCCTCCTGCTGCCTTTTTCTCTGCAGTTCTTGTAGTTTCCTCCGGAGCTCCTCTTGCTGCTGCCGGGCTCTCTCCTGGGCCGCCTGCAGCTGGCGCCTCCTCTTCCTCTCCTCTTCCTCCTGCCGCTGCCGCTCTTCCTCCAGCCTCTGCTTCCTCAGGCTGAGAACACAGCAGATGTCAGAGGAAGGGCAGAAGATACAGGCCCAACCAACTGGCAATAGGCTTTGGAAGCACCTTCGAGAACAGGTTTTCTACAGCCACGGTTGAAAGGTAGAGATGAGAGACAGGGGTCTAGAGGAAGAAACCTATACGTTTCGGCATATAGCTCAGTGCTGTGGCACAGGATTTAAGCGCCTTAAATTCTCTGCATTTTATTTTCTATTTTTTTAAAATTTATTTTATGTGGATGGGGATTTTTTTGCCTGTCTGCATAGGCATATCCCTGGGAACTGGAGTGGCAGTGAGCTGGCTTGTGGGTGACGGAAATGGAACTCAGGTCCTCTAGAGGATCAGCCATCTCTTTAGCCCCTTTATTTTCTATTCAAGTATGGATCTTGAAATTCTTGCCTCTTAGGGTTGTGGAGATTAAAAGCCTAGTACAGAGCAGACACAGCAGACGTTGGATAAATGTGGGAATGAATCTCAACACCTTCCCCCAAATTCCCCATGAGCATCTATCTTTTTTTTTTTTGGGGGGGGGGTTTCGAGACAGGGTTTCTCTGTGGCTTTGGAGCCTGTCCTGGAACTAGCTCTTGTAGACCAAGCTGGTCTCGAACTCACAGAGATTCGCCTGCCTCTGCCTCCCAAGTGCTGGGATTAAAGGCGTGCGCCACCACCGCCCGGCATGAGCATCTATCTTGAATAACCCACATGGTCAAGGCAGTTTCTTATCTCTGGTCCAGGTTGTTCCTGTGATTTCGGGTCAGGGCAGGAGCCTTAGCACCGAGCTATGCCCCTGGGGAAGGTTTGCCCTGCCTTGTGTCTCTGGGCTGCTGGCCCACCGGATCTCCTCAGCGCGCCTCTGCTGCTCCAGTTCCAGCTCCTCCTTCATCTTCTCTGCTCTCTCCAGCTGCTCCTTATGGAGCCTGGCCAGCTCTTCCTGCTCCCTTCTCTTGCGCTCCACCTCCAGCAGCCTCATCTCTGCCCTCTCTAGGCGAATCCTGTCCCGAGAAGCCTTATCCAGGAGGGCCTAAGAGACCAGAGTGGTATCAGTGTAAGGGACAGACCCAGCTGCAGCCCAGATTAGTTTTCTCTCTTCATCAGAGATGGAATCCTAAAGCTGACTTAACACTGCCACCACAGTTGCATAGACTGCCTTTGCCTGGCCGGCCGAGTGGCTGGAATGACCTACATTCAAGTCTTTCACTTGCTTTGGGATTGGGGGAGCACGGCTGTCCTGATACGGTCTTCCTTACGGCTACATCCAGTACTCACTGAGATAACAGAGGTGCCATCATACTCCTGTGTGTCAGAAGTTCTGGCCTTTACAACCCTAGCCACACTTCAGAACTGCCCAAGGAGCTTTAAAATATGCTAGGGCTCCATTTGGGCCAACAAATGAAAATCTCGGGGGTGGGGGTGGGACTCCTGGAGTTTTAGAAACTTGGAACTTGAAGCTGGGGCTGGGGGACACGGTCCTGGTAAGAGGTCTGTTTTAGCAGCGCGGTGGTGGGACCCGCCTTTATTCCCAGCACTCAGGAGGCAGAGGCAGGCCCTGTCTACAGAGTGAGTTCCAGGACAGCTAGAACTGTTACACAGGAAACCCTGTCTTGAAAAACAAACAAACGAACAAGCAACAACGACAAAAGAGGGTGTTTTACCAGATTCAGTATGCAGTCAGTAGAGGTTTTTTTCCCAGCTTATAAAATGTATCTTCCTTTTTCTCTCCAATGCTGCCTCCTTACTCGGTCACAATTTTAGGTGTGCCACCACTGCCTGGCTCATTCAAATTTTCTATTCAAACGTGCACCTTAGAATCGAGGTCACTGGAGCTTACGCAGCAATTCATAAAATGCGCCCCGTGAAAGCCATGCCATGAGCTACCTGGTCTTGCTGTACACCATAGCCTTTGCAATGTGCCAGACCAAGCTAAGGGCGTGGCTTGATTCTAACAGCCTCTGGGTCTCCCTTTCTCTGTCCCAGTGAGACACGCACCTCTCACGGATGGCCCCCGTATCTCCCTCCTACTCCTTAGAATGGGACACATTCCCTGGCAGTCTGGGGGCATCCCAGAATGCCTCACTCACTTCAAAGTGAGATCAGGTCTGGCTTCTAACTAGGGTCTCAAGCCACCAAAGAAGAACAAGTAAGACCACGGCTTGCCAGGTGCAGTGGCACATACCTCTAATCCCAGCACTCGGGAGGCAGCGGCAGGCAGATCTCTTGAATTTGAGGTCAGGTTGACCTACAGAGAGAGTTCCAGGACAGCCAGGGCACCACAGAGAAACCCTGTCTCAAAAATCAATCAATCTATCTATCTATCTATCTATCTATCTATCTATCTATCTATCTATCTATCTATCTATCTATCTATCAATTGCCACGTAATAGAGCTGTTTTGGGAAGTCCAACCTATTGAGGGACATTTCCCTCATCTGAAGTTCTGCTGAGTGAAGAGGAAAAGCTTCCTCTTGCCAAGAGAGGACACCTGGCTGGGCGGTGGTGGCACATGCCTTTAATCCCAGCACTCGGGAGGCAGAGGCAGGCGGATCGCTGTGAGTTCGAGACCAGCCTGGTCTACAAGAGCTAGTTCCAGGACAGGCTCCAAAGCCACAGAGAAACCCTGTCTCGAAAAACCAAAAAAAAAAAAAAAAAAAAAAAAAAAAAAAAAAAAAAGAGAGGACACCTGTTCGTACCTTGAAAGGGTCTTCAGGGCTTCTCTCTTTTTCAGATTCCATGTTGTTAGTGACACCCGTTGCCTGTGTGTGTGACAATCTTCCGTCTATAAAAACCTGGCTCTCCAGCGCGTCCGATTCAGGAGAAAGCCAAGGGTCCTCGGTGGCAGAGTGTGGACGGAGAAGACCTTTCTCTGAGGTACCACCTGCTTCCTTGGCAACGTCAGGCTCACTCAGCTCTTCCGCCATTCCCGCGTTCCTCTCTTTCCGTGTCCTTTTCACTTTGATTCTCAGTTTCTTTTCTCTCGGAATTAGCTCTGATTTCTTTTCAGTTCTTGAATCCTTTGACTTTCCTGGGGGAAGCAACGGGGGACAGAGGTTACTGAGTAGGAAAAACGTGACCTCCGCTCATTCTCTTTAGTAACCCTTTTGAGACATGACCTCACTATGTAGCTTGGGCTGTGTTGGAACTCACTATATAGACCAGACTGTCTTCAGATTCAAAGAGACCCTTATACCTTCGCCTCTCGGGTGCTGGGATTAGAGGCGTGTGCCACCAAACCTGGCTCTTTAATAACCTTTAAGATTAAGCATGGGATAAATTGATGCGCATATTCCTGAATTCATGACTAGAATCTGGGTGAATAGAATATGCATTGTAATAATGATTTGAGAAGAGCAACCCTGCGTTATATTTAGACCAATAAAGATGCAACCATGCAGCAGTATCACTGCTGGAAAGGTTGCATTTCTGGCTGCAGATACAGCTAAGTGGTAGAGCATGCGTTTAGTACGTAGGGCCCAAGGTTCAATCCCCAATGAGCCCAAAGAAAGGTTCCATCTCACCCTGATGACGATGGGGCAGGACTCCTGAGGAGAATCTCTGTCAGGTCCTGCCCAGATCACAGCTCTAACGGGGTCGGTTTAATACTCAGAGGATCAAGGGCATTGTTTTCCCTACTCCTGGGAATGCTGAGGGCTAAATAAATGTAATTGCAGCAAGAGTTCCAAGAGCAGGGGCTGGAGAGATGGCTCAGAGGTTAAGAGCATTGCCTGTTCTTCCAAAGGTCCTGAGTTCAATTCCCAGCAACCACATGGTGGCTCACAACCATCTGTAATGAGGTCTGGTGCCCTCTTCTGGCCTTCAGACATACGCACAGACAGAATATTGTATACATAATAAATAAATAAATATTAAAAAAAAAAAAAAAGAGTTCCAAGAGCAAACCAAAATCAGATCTGTCTCCAGGGTTGTCTCCAGGGACCCTCTGTTGTCCTTGCAAAAAAAAAAAAGTGACTTGTTTAAAGGGTTCACAAATCTCAGGAATGATAAAGAGGAGGTGTGAGTTTTAGGCTAAAGGAAGTTCGGAAGCGTCTGAGGTCTTCTAAGGTTCAGAACACTCAGACCTTACCTCATCCTCCCCTTCCTAAGCTCTCACCGCCTAAGCTGGGCATCGTTTTCCTGAGATGTTTGGGAACAGAAGCATTTCAGATTAGGGATCCTTCCTGGTTTTAGAATATTTACACATATGTTAAATGCATATAATTTAAAATCCTGGTGATTGGATCCTAGCCCAACTCCACAGTTTGTTAATGCTTCATGTAAACATTTGGCCCTCAGCTTGAAGGTAAAGGTTTGATGTTTTTCTTAAAGTAGCAAGGGGTTTTATTCAGAATCAAAATAAAACTATATTCAAGTTGGACAGTGGTGGCGCACGCCTTTAATCCCAGCACTCGGGAGGCAGAGGCAGTCGGATCTCTGTGAGTTCGAGGCCAGCCTGGTCTACAAGAGCTAGTTCCAGGACAGGATCCAAAACCACAGAGAAACCCTGTCTTGAAAACCCAACCAACCAAACAAAAAGCTGAGTTTAAATACACTGTAAACTCATGAGCCGTACACAGTATTTTCTGTGAGTTCAGGTACACAATCTACTTGTGGCATCTTGTTGATATTCCGGAAGTTTCAGACTTGGGTCCATTTTGCATTTCAGTTTTTTTTCAGATTACAGATCTCAGCCTGTAGTTATCAGCTCATAGTGGCAGCCATAGTGATGCACACTGCAACAAACCCTGGGTCCACTTTTCCTCCGATGCCGTTTACCCCACCTCTCTCAGCCTCAGGTGAGACAGCATGGCGGTACTCATTTCAACATTCACAGAGTGCCGTTGTTAGCAGCCCCCGTCATGGTCATCACAGGTCTCTACTCAGCCATGGTTTTCTCTGCTCATGTGCACCGAGACACTTCTATGAAATCAGACTGCAAAGCGCCAGCTTGGCCAGGTAGTCAGGCAAAGCTTGACCTGCAGGAGCCAAGTCCATTGTCCACATTACCTTTTTGCCTGTTAGAGTCTGAGCTACTCCTCACGGGCATCCTTCCTTACCTCCAGCAGCCTCTGCATGCCCCAAGACCCTTCCTTCTCTCTCTGTTTTGGGTCCTCTGTCCTCGTTTGTCTTGGTTCTTTTCTTCCTCTTCGCCTTGTCAACCAAATCCTTTCCCTAAAGGAAGAAATTTAGAAAGAGGACCTTGATTCACATAAGAACTAAAAAACGTTTATCAAGCCGGCTGGTGGTGGCGCAGGCCTTTCATCCCAGCACTTGGGAGGCTTGAACTCTGTGAGTTCAAGGCCAGCCTGGTGTACGAGGGCCAGGACAGGCTCCAAAGAGAAAGAGTTTATCAAATGGAGATTGTGCCGGAAGAACAAGGTGGCTTAGAATGGAACACATTTGAGTTCTGGATGAAATAGGTGATCAACTTCAGAGTGTGGAGCTGGTGGGGAAAAGGACACCTTTTCTTTAAAATAACCAGGAAAAATTTCAGAGAAGAAAGAGTAAGAAAAGCTCTGTATGGCCTGCATTCTTTTCTGATGTTATGTCATGGTCTGCAGAGCTTGATGCAAAGGAAGCGATTTTCTTGTTTGTTAGCGCTGCTACTGTTGGCCAACTGATGGAACTCAGACCGGCTTTGTGTCCACTGACTGCTACATCGTGTGCTAACTCTGAGAAAACCTTCAGGCAGGTAGCGTAAGTCCCAGTCTCTGGCCCCCATCTTTGGAGGCCCCGCCCCTATGCCCGCCAAACTTTGACCCCTCCTCGGATGAGTGTCAAGGCGGCCCACCAAATCTTGACCACTCCCCAAGTCTATTTGCGGGGAGAGTTCCTTCGTGGTGCCCCCCCCCCCGTCCCCTCCGCCCCCACCATGGTTGCTTTGCCGGCTTCCCGGTTCCCCTCGGGGGTCACCCGAGAGTGCAGGAATCCCATTAAAACCTGGATATCCTTTAATTCGGCTTGTGATTTGGCTTAATTGGGATTTTTGGCGTTGGCAGAGAGCTCACGTTAGGAAATATTCCTAACAGGTAGCAAGAGCCATGCTAGCCTTTCCATGTGGACTGTGACAACATCTCCCAAAAGAGGTTGGCAGAGTGGGGCCCTGGTTACCTGCTTTGTAGTTTCGGAGGGTTTCACAAGAAGATGCAGTCTGGGACGCAGTACAGGTCCTGGTGAGCAGACCGTGGCTGGACCTCGCCCCCCCCCCCCCGTTGCCCCTTTTGTGAGGTGTTCTTATCTATTAAGCAACCTTCATAAGTCTACGTGGAGCCTTGGAGGGGTCCAGGCAGGGTTTCTGGACCAGATTCTCTATTTTCACACTCACGTGACTGGCGGCAGCTGAGGTCTGCTGGCCGAACGATTTGGGTTTCGGTTTCATTTTCTTATTTTTTTTCCTTGGAAGAAGAGATGCAGTCTCAGACCCCAGCTTCTCTGGGGATGCAGGCTCATGTTCTAGTAGTCCTCCATGCAGATCCCTGTCCCTTTGAAAAGAGTAAGCCAGCAGACCAATTTCATGACCAAACATGTAAGCGGGAGGGAAGAGAGCAAGGGAAGATGCCAATCGAACATCGGCTGCTGGGATATTTGTCATGCTTAGGCAACTTTCTCCTCGTGTTCGCGCATAAGGGCGGTTAGGAAGGGTGAGCTTCACTTTTGGGGTTCCCTTAAGCCCTCGTACGTAAACATATGGAGAAACAGTCCACTTCTTTTCATTGCCTACGAGAGGACCCTGGACCAAAGAAAGACAGGTTCTCCCGTGTTTGGGGAAGGTTGTCCTCTTCAGTGGGGCTGGCAGCTTCGGGAGGGACATGCGTGGAACAGCGAGGGAGGAGGGGCCATACACCTCGCCAGTCAGATCAGCTGAATCAACCCTGGCGATTGATCCGTGTGGTGCCGTGTAGCCGTCAGATCACTCTCACAGAATCACACAACTGAGATGTCTTCTGTCAAAGGCTTAGCCGGGAAAGGAGAACGACATTTAACAAAGATGACCTCAAAAACATGTAATTGTCCCATTTGTTACTTTTCCTCTATGAGTTTTATTCTCAATCGATTCAGCCACTACAAGGTGGTGTGTGTGTGCCCAGTCTTGTGTGTTCTAGTGTCGTTGCCATCGCTGGCTTATGTCTGTGGGTGGCAAGGACAGCATCAGAGATGCCCTGTGCCTGCTGGGTGCTGGGTCTCATCTGGGTCTTTTTTTCTTTTTAGTTAAATCAATATATTTACTGTGGTGTGCTAGCCCAGGGCCTTCCTGTGGAGACTTGAGAAATATTTATTGAATGAGGTCAATGGAATTTCCTGTAAATATATGAGTCTTTAAAGTCTTTAAGTCATTCAGTGACAACCTATAAAAACTCACAGAAGTCTGCTTCAGAATGTGCGAGGAAAACCTGTTTCCCCAAGGAACGAGCCCGCTGCAAATGAGCACTGTGGGCCTGACTGTGTTGCTGTTTTTCTCTTCCACACTTAGGAATCTGTGTTAAATCCCAATTTAAGTCACAATAACTGTAATGCATTTTGTGGAGTGTTTATGTTTTTTTTTCTGTCCTCTTGTGGAAAAAAAAGAACTCTCTGATTATCTCATTGGTTTTAGCTAGGGAGATGTAATAACCTATTTAAAATATGTTGCAGAAAAGGGATTAAAAGCAAAAATAAAAAAGAAAGAAAGGAAGGAAGGAAGGAAGGAAAGAAGGAAGAAAGAAAGAAAGAAAGAAAGAAAGAAAGAAAGAAAGAAAGAAAGAAAAATCTTTAGCGACTGCCTCAACCACGGAGGCTTCCTTCTTTTGCTTCTGGCTTGGCACAAAACCTTTTAGACCAGAGAGTTATACTGCTGATCTCTAATCACCCTAGGCTCATGGAACCCACAATAAGGTCTCGTTCCACCTGGTAGTGGAGAAGACCACAGCAGAGGCCACAACCAGAGGAGACTGGGGACAAAGGCCTGGACCAGCCTGTCTGGGCTGCTGCCAGTAAGATCACAGAAAGCATCCAGGGAAAGTATTCCTGCGTTGGCGGGGATGAGAAGAAGCCATGGTGATGGCTGGCCATCTTTATTCTGCTCAGAGTTAACAACTGGAGGAGCCAGGATGAACTGATTGTCTCAGCCTTCTACGGTCTCTGTAAATGTCAGATTTGCTGACACACCAAAGAGCTGCTTCAAGGTGACTGAAGTTCACTCTTCCCCACCTAACCTGGAGAACTCGGTTTAGGTGGCTCACTCATCCATGTATAAACTACCCAGGGACCTGTTGCTTTTAATCCCAGCTGCCAGCATGTGATGGCATGAATCTCAGAAAATAAACAAACAAAAATCAGAGTAGGGGGCTGGAGAGATGGCTCAGTGGTTAAGAACATTGCCTGCTCTTCCAAAGGTCATGAGTTCAATTCCCAGCAACCACATGATGGCTCACAACCATCTGTAACGAGGTCTGCTGCCCTCTTCTGGTCTGCAGACATACACACAGATAGAATATTGTATACATAATAAATTTTTTTAAAAAAATCAGAGTGAATTAATGAAAGCAAAACCCATGATGGAGGGGAGAAGCCACAGTTGCTACGAGCCACACACACACGTGTTACACTTACGTGCTTTTCACAGTGTCAGCCTCAGGGGTCTGGTTGTACTCATCCACGAGAGTACTGAAGCGGTCAAGAGTCACATCCCTTGACTCTGGGTCTGTGGAAACAGAGTATCCTCCATCAGCAAACAACCCAGGCAGTTTTCCCAGGAGGAAATCGGGAGAGGGGGAAATGTCTATTGGCGAGTCCTGAGCAGTGCAGATGAGAGCTTTTTGTAACAAGTGACATTAAAATTACAAACTATCCTTCAGAAAAATGATAGCACAGTATGTGTCTAGAGCCAGAAAACCCCTTTGAACCTTCATCAGGGAGTTTATCACAAGGAAACAACTCAAAAGAACAAATCAACTTTTGTAACAACTTGTTCATTTCATTTGTTGGTAATGAAAAATTAGAGACGCTGGGCAGTGGTGGTCCATGCCTTTAATGCCAGCACTCGGGAGGCAGAAGCAGGCAGATCTCTGTGAGTTCGAGGCCAGCCTGGTCTACAGAGGGAGTTTCATTTCAGGACAGGCTCTAAAGCTACAGAGAGACCCTGTCTTGAAAAACTAAAACCAAACCAAACAAAAGCCCCACTGTGGTTAAAACTGCAGAAAGGAAATTGCTCTAAACAGTGTCATCTGTATAATGGAAGCTTAGGGACGGGAGCCTGACGACCTTCAAATACCGTGGTCAGGCTAGGAGATGATTACAGTATCTATGGTATCTCCATGGCAAGAAGATCTCCGTGAGGATTTATTTCTACAACATGGTGGCTCGAGTTGGGTTGGGGGAATAGGGGGAGCTCTTGTTGAAGGCATGCCTTGCCATGAACAAATTTTCTTTCTTTTTTTTTTTTAAGGTTTATTTATTAATTATGTATACAGTATTCTGTCTGCATGTATGCTGCAGGCCAGAAGAGGGCACCAGATCTCATTATAGATGGTGTGAGCCACCATGTGGTTACTGGGAATTGAACTCAGGACCTCTGGAAAAGCAGGCTGTGCTCTTAACCTCTGAGCCATCTCTCCAGCCCCATGAACAAATTTTCGAACTTGGGTGCAGAGCAAAAGATGGCCACCAGATGGTGCAATTGCACTGTCCAGAAACAGAGGCTTAGCCTGGCAGTTAACTCTATCATTTGCGATCTGGGGATGTGATTCAGTAAAGAGAAATTCTTTTGTTTATTTTTCCAAGTGTGAGTTGCAGGCGTGTGTCAACACATTTGATGGGATTTTCACAATTGCCTTAGATTAATTGAGGGATTAACTGAGGGGCTGCCATCGTCTCTTTGCCTTTTTTTCCATGTAGAATCTTGCTAGGTCACCCAGACTGGTCTCAAGTGCCACCACACCTGTTTGGTATTGTCGTCTTTATGATAATGGTTCCTCCTCTCTGTGAATACTATATCCAAGGTTATAGAGAAGATTATATCTATTCAAGTCTATTTCTATGTATTGAAATGAACTCATATAATGTCTTAAAACTATACTGTTCCATCTTACTACAGATTGAGTTCCAGGGCAGCCAGGGCTACACAGAGAAACCCTGACTTGAAAAACCAAAAGAACACAAACTAAAAACTGAGAAAGGATTGATAGAATTCTGTTGGGACCATTTGGAGTCCTGGCCTCCAGCTGCTCTTCCCTGCTAGAGATCTTTACTTTCCTTCTGATTTGAGTTACTGAAAGCTGTGTCAGAGTTGTTTACCAGCTCTGCTTCACGAGCACGCGTTGCCTTGGCCTTGAGGATCAGAGGATAAGGTTTTCACCTGTTGGCCCACCTGACTGTTGGGTATATGAGCCTCCGTGGTGCTACTGAATAAAAGGCTTCTTACCAGTGACTAGAGGTCCGTATCTCTGTCTCTCTGATTCTGTGTGTCTCTGTATGTTTCAATCTCCAGCCCCTTGCCCAAAGCTAGAGTGCAGACAGGCGTTGTGCGCTGCAGAATTCCACCTGGTATTGTGATTTTGCCAACCTCACTACTGATAGATCTGTAGATACTGCATCAGCAGAAGACAAATGAACATTCTGTGTCCTGAGAGACACAGACCTGGCCTTGCCAAAAGGAAGAATGAAATCTGAATCTAATTAAATCCCTAGACCTGAGGACCAAGTACCGGAAACAGGAAAGCAGAGACACAAGAAACCACAACAGGAGGACATAGCAAAATCAACCCCACCGGAAATGCAACAGGACAAAGTGACCTGATTCCCTGAGCATAAACTTGAAGAGGAGAAGGAAGAGTTAGAAGGGAACCTATCATTTAAATGGTACTTAAAGGCCATATTAACTGATTATAGTCAACTCAAAAAATTACAATTGTAGAACAATAAGAACTTGGAAACTATGAAAACACAGTCAGCCATATTAAAGAATTCTTTGAATGCTGAGGTGTGATAATGTTATCTTAGATACTTTTCTACATCTTGGGGAGAAAATGGTTTATTAGGCTTACATAGCCTGAATCACAGTCTATTAAGGGAAGTCATGGCATGGAGGGTGTTGCTTACTGACTTGCTGCCCAGGGCTCGCTTAGCCTGCTTTCTTAGAGAACCCAGGACCAGGGTCAGCACCACTCACAATGGGCTGGGCCTCCCCTATCAACCACTAATTAAGAAAATGCCCTAAAGGCTTGCCTACCACCCGGTTTTATGGAGGTACGTGTGTGTGTGTGTGTGTGTGTGTGTGTGTGTTTGGTTTTTCAAGAAAGGGTTTCTTTGTGTAACAGCCCTAGCTGTAGCTGTCCTGGAACTAGCTCTGTAGATCAGGCTAGCCTTGAGCTCACAGAGATCCACCTGTCTCTGCCTCCCAAGTGCTGGGATTTAAGGAGTTTGTTTAATCACCGGCAGGCAGAGGCATTTTCTTAACCGAGGTTCCCTCTTCTCAAATGAGTCTAGCTTGTGTCAAGTTGACATAAAGCTAGGCAAGACCAATGGTCTTGTAGTTATGTTAAAAGAGTCCCTTTTTGTTTTTTAGAACTGCATGGTAGTTGAGTGGTGGTGGCGCACACCTTTAATCAAATCTCAGGCGGAGGATCCATGTTTCTGTGTGATTGTTTTGGGTCTAAGATAGCCAGGCGGCCGGGAAGAACAAGCAACCTCCTCCAACAAATTGGGGCCAACGTGGTTGACTAAAATCCACATAAAACCCGAGAAAACTTATTTTGGTTCTGGGCAGCCCGGATGAACAAGCAGGCCCCTCCAACACCTTTATTACCCCTGCTGGAGCTGAATCCAGCAGGGAAGTTTGTGGGGCCCAAAGTTAAAATCTCCGCTGTAAGTTCCTGAGGGTAGGGGACTTGACATTGTCATCATGGCTCTCCTAACAACTCAGTGTGTTCGTTCATTCATTCATTCATTCATTCACTTATGGAACGTGTACGAGGTCTGGAGAATGGCCTTGTCTTTAGGCACACTCACAAGACATGGGGCTATCCAACACACATTTGTGAAACTGAGTAAGACTTCGGGTCTCCCGTGGAAGCAGAGGCAGCAAGTGACTTGGAGCGCAATGAGAAGCAGACAGTGTGAGATGCTTCCTAAGAAAGAACTTGCTTTCGAAGTACAAAGCCTCGACTCCCCAGGCAGCTCTCCTTCGGATTGGTGGGAATCACACCCCCCATTCGCACAATTCACAAACGCATCAAATGTTCCTTTCTCTTCCTTTGCTACCACAGAGACCAGTGGAGGGAGCAGGACTATCCTAGCCCCTCTTAGGCCAGCCACAGTGTGGGCAGCTAGAGCCTGTTGTTTGGGGTGGAGAGAGAAAACAAACCGAGCTAGGAAAAGCGACTGTGATTCTCAGAGGCAGGAAGGGGGCAGCACCTACGGGACAGAAACAGATCTGATGTGCGCTGGGCCTGCCTGCTTCTGCTTGTGGGGAGCAGCGCCCCCTTGTGTTTAGTTTGGTTCAGTCATCAAGACCTTGTTTTCCCCATTTCCTAGTAACTGGGTCAGAGGGTCCCGAGGGTTGGTCTTGGTGTTTATTACAAGAGAAACCCTGACTGAGAGAGGGAACTTGTGGCAGAACCTGCAGGCTTCAGCTGGATCCCTGGACCCCACACGATGGAAGGAAAAAAAGCACTCCTAGGGTCATTTCCGAGCAGAGAGGGAACCTGGGACTCCCAGCCCGGTGGTGGAGCCTCCCTGCCCCCTATCTGCCCGCCACCTGCCAGCTTGGCTTCGTTTCCAAGGCAGAAACGAGTGAGCGTCTCATCCTGCTTATATTACTTTGCCTTTGTTAGAACAGGACACCGATCACACATCCCTCTCTTTTATTATTGTTATTTTATGTGTATGAGCATTTTGCGTCTATGTATGTCTGTGCACCAGGTGTGTGCCTGATGCCCGCTGAGGCCAGAGGAAGGCATTTGAGTCCCCCGAACTGTAGTTACAGATGATTTTGAACCACTATGTGGGTACTGGGAATTGCACTCAGACACTCTGGAAGAGTAGTCAGTGCTTTTAACCACTGAGCCATCTCTCCAACCCCATAAGTTCCTTTTGATAAGGTGGCAGGCCCTGGGCCTTCTCTTTCTGATTGGAGTCGTGGAAAGGCTCATTGCTTTCTGAGGTTTCCCCTCCATTACTGTTCTAGGCTGCTCCTTTGAGATTTCACGTACTTCATGCAGGGTTACAGTCAGTCTATCTTAAGGCAAGGTTGGGAAGGTAGCTGAGTGGTAGAGGCTTTGCCTAAATGCATGAGAACCTGAATTTGCTGTCCAGCATAAATCTTAAAGCATTCTGCCACATTTCGAGGAATGGCTTTCTTTTGTCTCTTGAGACAGAGTCTCTCGTTATGTAGACCAGGCTAGCTATATGGCCATATGCCTATATCCTGGGATTACAGGCAGGCACTACCATACCTGTTCCTCAAGGAGGGATGTTGTGCCATCTGCCCTGCTGCAGAGACTGACTTGGAAAGTAGTTATCATGTTAGAACAAGGCTCTCTTGATAAGATATTAATACAAATTATGACTATATAATTAAAGGTTTCCTTTTCTGTTTGTTCTTAAATAGGTTTGCTGGGCATGGTGGCACATGCTGGCAATCTCAGCATTTGGGGGGTAGAAGTCATAGCCACAGGAGTTCAAAGCCATCCCTAGCTGCATAGTGAGTTTGAGGTCAGCCTAGGTCTCAAAAACAAAAAATATACAAATCAAAAAAGTTGCTAATAACACATATTGAGGACCATCTGTGATAGATACTTATCTAGACCTATCCACTCAACTCCTCTTTATCACAACCACCCCAGGGGGTAAATACCATTTGTTCCCCTGCCTTCTAGATAAAGGAAAAAGATGTCCAGAGAAATTCATTAATTTTCTTAAGGCTACAGCTAAGTGGTGGAGCTAGGATTTTTTTAAAACTAGCAGCATTTTATTTTATTTAAAGATTTATTTATTATGTATTATTGCATGTGTCCCTGCAGGCCAGAAGAGGGCACCAGATCTTATTACAGATAGTCATGAGTCACCATGTGGTTGCTGGGAATTGAACTCAGAACCTCTGGAAGAACAGTTAGTGCTCTTAACCTCTGAGCCATCTCTCCAGCCCGGGAGTTAAGATTTGAACCCAGGAAGTAAGACGCTACGATCAGTGCTCTTAATCACAGTGATGTCTGGTCTTGAGCTCAAGAAAGACTTCAGTAGAGAACTAAATGTGTTCATCAAAGAGCATACATGCAAGGGTTTAAAGAAATCCTCATGTGGGCTCCTGACAGGATGCAGGTTATGGTTATGATTGAGGTTTTGATAAAACAGGGTGGAACCTGGAGAGACGGCTCAGTGGTTAAAAGTGTTCACTGTTTTATAGAGGACTGAGTTTGATTCCCAGCACCCATGTTGAGCAGCTCACACACGCTTGTAAGCCCAACTCTAGGGAGAATCTGATGCCTCTTGGCTTCCATGGGTACCCTCATTCACATGCCTGTGTCTAGCACAGATGTATACATGAATATACATAGTTAAAAATAAGACTTACAAACTGAACGGATAGCTAACTGTCCTCAAGCACTTGGTCTGAGATAGGCATTCCTTTTTATTGTCTTTTGGAAATAGGATCTTATATGTCCAAGGCTGGCTTCAAACGCTTAGGTAGCCAGCATGACCTTGAACTTCCAATCTCCCTGGCTCCACCTCTTGAGTATGGGGTTACAGATACGTGCCACACACCCAGATTATGTGTTTCTAGGGACTGAATCCTGTGTTTGGTGCACTGATGGTGTCCTGACTGAACCTCAGCCCTAGCTGCCTGAGACATAGTCTCAGCATCTAAGCATATTCTAAATAGTGCCTGCTCACCAATTCCTTCCCCAACCCCTATTACTTAAACAAACAAACAAACAAACAAACAAACAAACAAACAACTAAATAGACCCTGGAAAGTTCAGAGAAATAAACGTGAGAAACACGTCTCAAGACTACCATTGAGAGTGTGGTCCCTGAGCCTCCAGCATCAAGTGGGAACCAGGTTAAAAATATTGCAGAGAAGCCCAGAAATGTTTTGGTTTTCACCATTGTTGGTTTTATTTGTGTTGTCTCTTTAAATAAAAAAAGTAAGTTTTTTTTATGTGTATGTACATGTGTGTCTGTGTAAGTGTATGCCTTGTGTGGTGTCTTTAGTGGCCAGTAGAGGGCGACAGATATACTGGCGCTGGCGCTACAGCTGTTGCTAGCCACCTGATGTGGGAATTGGAAATTTAACTCGGTCCTCTGGGAAGAAAGAGAGCTCTCCTAACTATACACCCATCTCTCCAGCCCTGTTTACTTTAATTTTAGATACAAAGTCTGTCTCTATAGCGTAGGACTTGGGTTTGCACACCTCACATCTTAGGTTTCCAATTGCTGGAATTCTAGGCAAATGCCTTTGAAACCTTTTGTAAATCTCCCAGGTGAAGCTGAGCAGTGGTGGGGCACACCTTTAATCCCAGCACTCAGGAGGCAGAGGCAGGTGGATCTCTGAGTTTGAGATCAGCCTGGTCTACAGAATGGGTTCCAAGACAATCAGTGCTCCATACTACCCTGTCTTGAAACACCAAAACAAAAAACCAAGACTTCCAGCTAATTCTGAAGTGCACTGATAAAAGAACCATTGGTCTAGGAGGTAGCTAGAGATGAAGTTGTATTCTTTCCTTGGACTTTGGGGCAAGAGTTATTTCCCCAGTCTGCTCGGATTTAGAGGTTGTTGGTTGACCTTGCCTTGGGGGAACTTGAAAGCGGAACCCTAAGCCATCTCCCTAGCTCAGTTATTCTTTAAAATTTTATTTATGTCCATGTGTGTAACATACATAGTATTGATGATTGAACTCAACCTTGCACACGCTAGGCAGATGCTCAACACTGAGTGGTACCCCCATCCCCAGTCTCTTGTTCAATCCGTATAACAAACCATGAAGGTCACCACTGAGTTTAGTAGGGCAAAAATCAAAATCCCAAACAAAACAAAACCCACTTGTCCATTAAGACCAAAGGGGAGAACTGTTCTTTAAGCAATTAAAGTTCTTCCTTAGCACTTCCTTCTTGCCTTCCAAGACCTGAAATCCTTTCTGAAAAGGACAGGCAAGTCCCTCTGTGTCTTTCCATGGTGACATTTCACTACATTAGAGAATGTCTGGCTAACCTCCGAGGAACGCGGCCGGAGCCGGCCCTGGTGCCATGAGACAGGAAATCTGTCTTGACTGACTTGGTCATTGCTTAGTTTGGGCCATGGTCTGTAGTGCCTAAAGCCCTCACTGCACTTGGCCGAGATCTCTGAGCCTTGTCAGGGTTCACATTCTGAATGTGTGATTTACAATAAGGAGGACCTGAAGGTCAGCATTTTTTTTTTTCTGGCCAGAGTCACACGGCTTTGAAGATGGAGGTGACAGGACCTCATATTAAAAGAATCCTTCCTTAAAACCTTGACCAACCCAGGGCTCACACCACCATCCTGTGTCTGATACCCACCAAGAGTGACGTCTTTAAAAGTCAGTAGAGGACTGGAGAGATGGCTCAGTGGTTAAGAGTGGTTATGACCAGCGGTTGCTCTTCCAGAGGACCTGGGTTCTATTCCCAGCACCCACATGGTGGCTCACACTGTCTGTAACTCCAGTTCCAGGGGATCTGATACCCTCAAGCCCTGCATTCACACAGTACACAGACATACATGCAGGTAAAACACCCAGACACGTAAAAAACAAAACAAAACAAAAAAACCCAAAACGTTTATAGAAAAAAAATAAAATCAGTATAAAAATTGTTATTTTTTTACTATGATGTCAATGGAAAGAAACAGTGAAAGATAAACAGGAAAAGATCAAAATCTTCAACTTAAAGGAGTCGGAAAGAACCAGTGTCGTTTTGTAGATTGGTAAATAGTGACTTCAAGAGGGTAGATAATCATTTGTTGGAATACCCGAGATCCGCTTGCCTCTGCCTCCCAAGCGCTGGAATTAAAGGCGTGCACTGCTGCCCTGCCCCTCTCCCCAGCTGAGACTGGTATTCTTTAAGTGGCTGCATTTCTTCCTGGCGACTGCAGACAAAGATTCCGGGTATGCAGAGCTGAAGGTGGATGTAACCACTCTACAGCTCAAGCTCAATTCAGTAGCACAGACCTGATGTTACCAACCTGAGTAGCACACTTGCCTGGGACTTTTAAAAAGGGGCCAAGAAAACAAGCGTTCCTAGGTGCCTCAAATGGTTTCAGAGCCCAGGCTGGCATTCAGCCCGCGTGCTCTCTCTGCTGGACACCTCTGTATAGCAACAGTAAGCCCTTCACTTCTGTGTGGTCTGGAAACTTCCCTTAGAAAGGAGAGATGGGCCTGCACACACGTTTTCACTTCTGCAAGAAGAAACGAAGATTCCAGCGTGATGGCAACCGGCTTTAATACCAGCACTCCAGAGGCAGAGACAGGAGGATTTCTGTGAGTTCCAGGACGGCCAGAGTCACACAGTGAGACTGCCTCAAAACACACAAGCAAAACCAGAACAAAACCAGAGGCGATAAGGACAGAGACCAATTCAGTTCCTGGAGGCCCAGTTGGCTGCAGTATCAAGCAATGTGCCAAGGTGCCCTGCAAAAGACCTTAGAGTCTAACTGAGTCTCTGGAATAAGAACCTCGTATGCCTCCAAACCCAGTGGTCCCAGGCTAAGTATTTCACAGAACCATTACCACCTGAACAAATGCAGGCTTGTTTTTAAGGAATCCACCATCAAGTTTTCTTTTTGTTTGTTTGAGAAAGGATTTCTGTGTAACCCTGGTTGTCCTGTAACTCAGTAGACCAGCCTGGTCTCGAACTCACAGAGATCTACCTAGGCGTATCAAGGCATTCTTTTTCCTTCCTTCCTTCCTTCCTTCCTTCCTTCCTTCCTTCCTTCCTTCCTTCCTTCCTTCCTTCCTTCCTTCCTGTCTTTGAGACAGGGTTTCTCTGTAGCTTTGGAGCCTGTCCTGGAACTAGCTCTTGTAGACCAGGCTGGCCTCGAACTCACAGAGATCCACCTGCCTCTGCCTCCCGAATGCTGGGATTAAAGGCATGTACCACCACCACCCGGCTCAAGACTTTCTTGATGACAGCAGCTAGGTCTCTACAGATGATGGGTCCTGTGTCCTTGCACGCACCCCTCTCTAGGCGTGGAACCCCAGGCCCCTCACCCACATATCCACAATCCCGTGAAAGCAGGAGGACAGAGAAATGGAGATGCTTAGGGTGGGAACGGGGAGTGGGTTTTTTGTACATCCTGGAAGCCTCTATTCTTGGCATCAGCCTGCATCTCTAGCAGGAAGGAGATGTCTAAGTAATCCAGGAAGAGAAAGCCCGTCACCCACATTTTCTTGCAACAATAAGCGTGTTTCAAGTTTCAGGGCAGAGTCTGACGGGAAATGGTAAGATCATTCTTTGTTAATGGGTCTGGGCAGCAGACAGTTCATCCAGGGCAAACCCAGGGCAATCCCAGCGATAGGATTGTATGCCCAGCGTCAGCTGACTCTACCTTGGCTGTCTTTGTCATTCCCTCTGTGGGGTCCTCCTGGTTCTTCGTGGTAGTCAGT
This sequence comes from Chionomys nivalis, assembly GCF_950005125.1. Taxonomy (NCBI): domain Eukaryota; kingdom Metazoa; phylum Chordata; class Mammalia; order Rodentia; family Cricetidae; genus Chionomys; species Chionomys nivalis. The sequence continues at coordinate 524,606 of NC_080111.1, forward strand.
TTCATCTCCATGTTCCTGTTGGGTTTACATACCACAAAGAATAAGGAGACAAAATAAATGCAAACATCCCTCTGTCCACGCCCTCCAAGTAAAACGGACTAAAGTTTCCTTAGCTGTCCCCCAACTTCCTTTTCTTTTTTTAGAAGTGTTTAGTGGGGATGGTGATGATGAGATTATTGATGTGGGATTTCCCTCTGTATGCTTGAAAATTATTAATGAATAAAGAAACTGCCTTGGCCTGTTGATAGGGCAGAACTTAGGCAGGCAGGGAAGGCAGAACTGAATGCTGGGAAAAAGAAGGGCGGAGCCAGAAAGATGCTATGGAGCCAGAGACAGATGCTGAAAATTTTTACCCAGTAAGCCACTGCCGCGTGGCAATATACAGAGTAATAGAAATAGGTTAAATTAATGTAAGAGTTAGCCAATAAGAAGCTAGAGCTAATGGACCAAGCAGTGTTTTAATTAATACAGTTTCTGTGTGGTTATTTTGGGGCTGAGCAGTCGGGTGGCTGGGACAAACAAGTGGCCTCCCTCCTCCTACAGATTATCTTTTTTTTTTTTTTTTTTTTTTTTTTTTTTTTTTTTTTTTAAATTATCAAGACAGGATTTCTTTGTGTAACTGTGGCCGCCCTGGAACTCTCTCTGTAGACCAGGCTGGTGTGAAACTCGCAGAGATCCACCTGCCTCTGCCTCCCGAGTTCTGGGGTTAAAGGCATGCACCACCACCACCTGGCTGGGGTAGTACATTTTTAAGGTGTCTCGTTCCAGTGTGCAGTTGGATCAAGAACCTCTGTCTTCCTTTAGTGGTTGGAGGGCAGCTCCTTAACAACCAAGAAAACCACAGCAGGCAGAGTTGGTGACCCAAAGAGAGCCCCGTGCCGATGATGCAGCTGCTCCCGGCTTTTGCACCCAGAATGGAAGGAAATAGCCCATATAGCCAACCAACTAGAGACCAGTTAAGTAAATTGTGGTGATTTAGGAAGAACAAGGTAACTCTCTGAACTGTATGAAATCTCAGAATAAGATCCTGAACAGTGTGTAGTAACATGCCAGTTTCCATGAAAATCTACCCTGCTAGCTATGTTTGTATGTATTGCATTCTACACTCAGTGAGGGCACACGGGGCCAGGCACGGCATACACGCCTGTAATCCAAGTACTCCGGGGGTGGAGCGAGTGTGTAACATCAGAAGGTCAACGTTATCCTCAGTTACATAGTGAGTGTGAGGCCGTGAGCCCCATCCACCCCCAATGAATAAAAATAAAAGGACTTCTGAGTGCATTCAGATTCAAAACATGAACTGAAAACCAAAACGAATCCCAGTACTCAGGAGGTAAACAGAGCAGCTCAGATGTGTTACTTCCGTTGCTATGACAAACGCCTGGGAGAGACAAGAGAGAAAATATCTGGTTTCATAGTTTCCACGGAGTCAGTTCACTGTGGCAGGAAGGCATGGAGACAGCACGCACCGTGGCGGCCGGGGAGCACAGACAGCGTTCACAGCGTTTCTACACTCCCAGTGGCTCTCCCTGTCCATGTTTAATTTCATCCTAGCCTCCAGCTTATGGGACGAGGCCACCACGTCCAGGCCTTCCCCCCTTTAGTTAGTCCTCCCTGGGAATGTCATCACAGACACGCCCAGAGGTGCCCTTTACTCATCTCCTGGGCATGCCACCCAGTCAAGTTGGCATTCGCAGCTTCAAGGGAGGCACTGTCTGAAAAATCCAAACCAAGAGTTGGGGGCATAGCTCTGCGGTAGAGCACTTAACTAGCATGCAAGGTCCTGGTTCAAATCCCCAGCACCACAAAGCCCAAACAGACAGCAACAAGACACTAAAATAAAATCAGTAAACTGAGTGATCAAACCACAAGTATCTTAAATGCTTGGAATTAGTAGTGTTTCAGGGTTTGCACACAAAGACACACACATACACAGAGACACACACATACACAGTCACACAGAGACACACATACACAGACACACATACACAGACACACAGGGACACAGAGACAGAGACACAGACATACAGACACAGACACACACATACATATACACACACAGCCACACACATACACAGAGACACACACGTACACAGACACACAGAGACACAGACACACACACATATAGACACACACACACAGACGACACACACACAAACACACACATACACAGCCACACACACAGCCACACACATACATATACACACACAGAGACACATATACACAGACACACAGATACACACAGACACACATAGACACACAGACACACACAGGCACACACAACCATATACAGACACACACAGATACACACAGACAGCCACACATAGCCATAGCCACACACATACACAGACACATACACACACATACACAGACACACACATACACAGAAACCACACACACTTACACAGACACACACACACGTTTTGAATTTTGGAATATATACAAACAAATGATGAGATATCATTTGGGAATGAAACTCAAATGCACACACAAAATTCACTTATGTTTCAGATACATTTCACGTACACAGCCTGAGGATAGCTTTACACACCATTTTAAAAGTGCATTTATGTTGTGACCTATCCTATGAGCTCAGACACGGAACTTTCCATTTGTGTGACTCTTCATTATTCAAAGATTTTCGAATTTGGGAGCATTTCAGATGTCACAGTTTTGGGGTTATCGACACTCATCTTGTTGAGTGAGCAAAACAGATGAAGATTCAAATCCCAGCCCTGTAACTCTGCCTAAGCCTTTCGCTTGTCTGCTGCTCCTTCCGCAAATGACATTTACCTGCCATGTGCCAAGGACTGCGTGAGGCACTGGGGACACAGGGTTGAAAGATCTATTTGCAGAAAGCTTGCTTTCCTGTAGCAAGACGACAAGAAACCTCACAGTTCTGGGACGGAGTGTAAATGTTGTGATAGGTCCAGGTTTCCCCGGGACCTCAAGGGAGGTGAAGTTAAATTAGGCTCAGTAGGGTCTGTTTACCAGTAGGCAGAGTATGAAGTCTTGCAGGAGCAGGAAGGCAGGGCAATTCCAAACAGAGGGAGCAGCGTGGGGAGTGTGTGTGTGCGTGTGTGTGAGCCTGGCGGCTGCAGTGGCAAACCATGTAAAACAGACACAGGCCACATTTGGTGCTATGCACGGGACAGTTTTGGAGTTTTAGAAAAACCGAATGTTATACCTTTCTGCTAGTAAAAGAAATACATCTTTGAAGGTGGGAACTGCACAGTCAGAGTGAACATGGAAAGATTTTTTTTTTCTTTTTAAAGCAAATTGCCGATAGTACTGTGTTTAGGATGGGCAAGGACAGCCATGTGGAGTTCGAGGCCTGGGTGGAAGCCATTAGAGTAAAGAACACTGTAAACTCCCAGGCAATTCTGGGATTCTCTGTGAGGCAGTTCCCAGTGACTCACGGGTGGTGGAGTCTAAAGCTTGCTCTCAAGTGGAGACCAGGGAACGACTTAACTCCCAAGCCTCAGTTTCTACAACTGCTGGTGAGCCAGGCTCTGGTCAAGTGATCTGAAGCTCTCATTTGTCCTTGGAAAACCTCCACCAGACTTGACCTCCACCCTCAAACTGGGCCCTCCATTTGGGCATGGTGCCTCTAGACGCACAGCAGGCTTCGCCAGGGTTTTGCTGGGAAGGGGATACAGAAGAGAGAAGGGGAGCTTCTGTCTGTCTGTCTCCAGTTGCCTAGATGACTTGTCATGGAACCTCAGGCCCTCCGTCACTGGGATGACAGCAATAATAAGTAATACACAGAGAGCTGGACCCAGTGATGAACACTTAGAGTCCTGGCACTTCAGAGGTAGAGGCAGGAGGATCAGAAATTCAAGGACATCAGCTACATAGTTCAAAGGTAATCCGTACTACAAAAAAGACCTTATTGAAAATAAATGGTAGACGTTACATAGAGTTCCCTAAATGTTCAACTTGGAAGATAGATTTGGAAATTCTGTGTCACATGAATTTCCCAAAATTTTGATACCCCACAGCAACAATTAATTCTTTAATTTTTTTCATTTATTTCATGAGTGTGTGTGTGTGTGTGTGTGTGTGTGTGTGTATGTGTGCGGGAGGGGCTGGAGAGATGGTTTAGTTGAAAACACTGTTAGCTCCCTTATAGGACCCAGGTTCAATTCCTAGCTCCTACATGCCAGCTCACGGATGTCTGTTACCTCAGTTCAGGGGGACCAGACACCCTCACACAGACATACATGCAGGCAAATACATACATAAAATACATACATAAAATAAATTAAAAAAAAAAAGAAAGAGGCCTGGAGAGATGCTTCAGAGGTTAAGAGCACTGGCTACTCCTCCAGAGGTCCTGGGTTCAATTCCCATCAACCACATGGTGGCTCATAACTATCTGTAATGAGATCTGGTGCCCTCTTCTGGCCTGCAGACATATATGCAGGTAGAACCCTGGGTACATAATAAAAAGGAAAGAAAAAAATGAAAACATGCTGGGCAGTAGTGGCACACACTTTTAACCCCAGCACTCGGGAGGCAGAGACAGGGGAGTTCCAGCCAGTCTGATATACAGAGTGAGTTCCAGAACAGCCAGGGCTACACAGAAAAACCCTGTCTTGAAAAACCAAACAACAACAACCCCCAAAACCAAACAGATTCCTGCTCCTTCTAAGGCTCTGAGGCCAGAACAAAGATGTGAATTAAATTATAGACGCCGCGCAGAGAGACCTCGGTCAACATTGTGTGGCTTTTCATCCTAGCTCCCTGCATGGTCGGCCATGCCATGGGTCATCTGTGAGCCTGGGTTTCTCCTGAGTGCAGGGGAATCTGAATTCTCACTGGAGAGATGGGTGGGGAAGTTTAAACAAGTTTCAGCGTGTGTGAGGGACTCAGCCATAGCGGAGACCAGCAAGTGTTTATTTCTTCCTCCCCTGGGCTGAGTCTGTTACAGACGTGAACCTGTTCAAAACTGTTATTTTATGCAATTCTCACCTCATTGCTGGGAAGCAGGTGTGGAGAGGACTATTTGTAATCATCTCTATTTTGCAAAGAGGAATTGGTGTTCCCGAGGATTGCAAGGTCACTTGGAACCAGAGAAAACCTGGGGTTTGCCAACTACTTACTACTGGACTGACACCTTAATATTGCTTATGTCCTGCTTCATCTTGGCCTTGCTTTTCTCTTGGGAAGGCGACACTTGCCGTCCTAAATATTTTTCCTGGCAATATTATCTAAACCTCATGCATTCACTGCATCTTGGAACTAGCTTGTAGACCTTCTGCCCTACCTATTCCTGCCAAGTTAACAAAACACGCTTGGGACTAGACCTTACCTCATAAAGCAGTGGCTTCATATTTGGACAGCGTCTTAAGCTAGGCCTTATTTCCCTGTTACCCCATTCTGTTCACAGAAACCCTCCCTGGCGTGACCACAGAGGCGGTGGCGGTGATCCTCTGGGTGGTGGGATGCACCTGTCTCTGTGAACAAAGCCTGGGACTCCAGGACAGATGTGAGCTGCTCTAACTGCAGGCATGGTCGGCTCCCTCCACTTTTAGCTTGAGAGTTCCATTAGCTGATGCCTGCATCAGCTGTGGACTTAAAGCTTATTATCTATTCTTTCTGTCTTCTTGAGAGAGAGTATATCTGACCTTCCGGGTCAGCGTGCAGAATGGGTAGATCCTGCATGCATTTCAATCAGACTTTCAAAATTTCCTCCTTAGAATTCTGTGCTTCTCAGTTGCTCCATAAACGTGTTCTCTTTTTGTTTCCTTAGCAATGCTAAGGAATGCTACATTAGACATATGACACATAATTAGTGTTACACATGATATTAAAGTCACCTTAGACATACTTCATCTTTGCTCCTTCGTTTTGCTTAGTGTTTCCCCCTTGCACTAACCTGGAATGGAGCAGGGATCTCGGTCAGTTTGTTTGTTTGTTTGTTTTTTCTCCTCTTGTGCTGGAGATGGAACCTAGAAACCTTTGAGCATGCTCAGTAAGTCCTTTCCAACTGAGCTACAGCCCCAGCCTGCCACAGTCTATTCTGTTCATGGACGTACCCCAGACACTCAGAAGGTGCCAGGCACATAGTAGGCACTCAAAATATTAATCAAAAGAACAAATGAACAGTGACATCGATGATTCAATCACTGTTTCGGAAGGAATCAGCCATACTTCTTTAAGGCAAAGACAACACTGACCCTAGGAATGAAAAGGGTCGTTTCACCAACATAAGCTAACAGCCTGGCAATCTCTCTCTTTTTTTTATTCTTATAACAAACGTCTTTTGTTTTGCTGTTTAGAAATCAGCGTTCTGTCTTGTAAGTCACGCTTCTTTTCTCCATGGTCTCGCCCTGAGGATCCAGGCGGGACCAGTGGCTTCATTAGGACATGTAAGCTAAGTTGTATCTTTCAGTTCTGAAATGACCCTAGGAAAAAAGGCCAGGAGCCATCTTGCCTCCATTAGAAAGAGCCAAGGAAAGTCACAGAAATCAAGAGATGTTGGGTAAACTTACAGGCGTTTTTTGGTTTGTTTGCAAAGCAGGTCTCCTACCGCCAAGGGTGGCCTCAAATTCCCTGTGTAGCTGAAACTGGTGTTGATTTCCTGATCCTTCTGCCTCTACTTCCCAACTCTTAAGATCCCAAGCACGTGAGAATCATTAGCTATCTGTATGACTCGCAGCCCGACTCCTACCTTGTAGAGTGTGAAGCCCACAGAAGCATGGCCTGAGAACTCTGGCTTAGCCAAGGTTGGGACATCCACAGTTCCTGTCGGTCCTCACGACACTAGATAGCATGTCATCATGAGTTCTCAAGTGTCTGTCCTCTCCTGTGTCTGTCTTTCCTAGACTCTTCTTATCAAGAGTCTAGGATGGTTTCCTCTAGGAGAGGATGAAGGATCTGAAGTCTCTCCATGTCTATCTTGGCTCCACTCCTGGGCAGTTTCTTTGACTTTGTGACCATTTTTCAGTTCAGCATACTCTAAAGAGGTCCAAAGAAGGGGTTGGGAAAAAGCCTTCGACCAAAGGGTTGTAGGATGAAAAGGGTGGGCCGGCTTATGAAGTACCTGTGGAGCACCGTCTGTCGGCTGGGGCTGTGTTACATGCTGGACTGGGAGGGGAGTATAGCAAAGGGTGGACCAATGGCATCCTCACCTCAGGAGTGCTCAGTGCCCTTAACCAGAAGAGAAGCTGAGCTTGGGAGATCAGTGAGCCCTCAGAGAACAGAAAACAAGGGCTGATATCCAGGAGAGAATCCACATCCAAACCCGAAATAATTAACTCAAGAATCAGCACTTTCAGGAATGTCGTTCTACCAAGTTATAGGGGCAAACAGTAGCAATTATGCTCGCTACCGTCAAGATGAAATGAATCCTATTTACCTGTTTTATGAGGCAGTTCAAAGTGACCCCTTTTCTCTCTGTTCCACTGTCCCCCACTACCTAAACCAGACACCCAACTGGTTTGTCCCCGATGGCTGGCTGGGATTATGGTCCTAATTTGTTCTTCCTTCATCTGCCACAACCTGCCTGTTTTCTGTCCTTTCTGATAAAGTGAGCGCACAGAGGGACTTCTGAGCTGTTTTTGTAGCATGCAGAAGTGTATTAACTGGCGTTCCTGTGTGTGCGTCTATAAACCCCTTGTCTTCTCAGTGTGAGATCACCTTCAGGAACGGCATCATGTCGATGTGCAGCTTGCGTGTGTAAAATTCTTTTTCGTTTGAACATATCAGCCCTTTATTTATACAACTTTGAGGCTCTCCCATCTTCTGAGCTGCTGCCTCCAAGGACCGTGGGGCTCCCTATGAGAGAAGCAGAAAGCCTGACTTTTATAGGAATGATACACAGGGAAACAAGAGCCGGTCCAACCCCCTAATATTTATAAAAAGCATTTTTTTTCATCATGACAAAACTAATAGCAATTCCTATTTTTGTCATTAATGACACAGGGAACACAAATATATTGAGAACAATTGGACTAGTTAATAGTATCCAGAGACGCAGGAAAAGGGATCTTTCTGGTTGGTGATTATTTCTTTCACTACCCACAGCGACCCTGGGAGGCAATCGCTGTCCCCCACTTCACAAATCAGGAAACCAACTTACCCAGAGCCATTTAGACGGCGTTTGGAAGAGGTAAGATCATTGTCCAAGACAAGGCTCCTTTTTCCTTTCTTTCTTTCTTTTTTTGTGACAGTCTCTCACTGTGCAGCCCAAGCAGGCTCACACTTAGGATTCTTTTGCTTTATCCTCCAAAAGTGTTGGGATCATAGGCTAGGGCCACCATAGACTATTTTTTAAAAATGTAATTTAAAAAAACCAATCTCTACATACCTTCTAGAGAGGTCATCAAATCTGTCTTGCCATATATATGATCACGGCGAGATCATATCTATCTTTATTTGCAAACTGAGCTGCGTTTGATGTGTTGGGAAGAGTGATTTGAACAAATGTGCCAAAGTGGGAAGGAAGAACGTTCAGAGACAGGAGACTGGGAGGCCCCAGGGGCTCTATGATCTCTTGGGCCACACTCTCTGTGGTCACCAAAATGAGCAAATGGTGCCACATTTCAGGGCACTCCAAGTTGGGTCTGAAGTTGCTTTTCAGCCCTTGCCTCCCACTGCAACCTGGGCGATCTCAGAAGTGATATGACCAGGTCCTCATCTGTGTCCAATCATCATTGCCTTTGGATGGAAGGACAGCCAACTATCTTAAAACATTTATGAGGCCCTTCTTGCCTGATCCCTGTCTTTTTGGCCTCTTTCGGTCCTTCAGCAAATACTTATTGGGTGTCTGTTTCAAACCCAGCGGAGTAGGGAGAAATGGTGCACACTGAACTCTACTGAGAGGAAGAAGGAACAAAGAAGGAAGTTGTGCTTGAATGTGATTTACTCCCGATCTGGAGAAAAAGCAGCAGAAGGACATGGAGGAGAGGCCAAGGAGCTGGGCCGTCACTCTCCTGGAAACACCCACTGCCCTTCTGATCCTCCTCATCCTTTGTGTCCCCTCGGCCTCCCAGAGGATCAGGCACTCCCAGTCATGACCTCTAATGACGGTGGAGGCCGGGCGACCTAGTCTGCACTAGCTGACCGTGAGCTTCTTGAGGCAGGAGCCATAGCTGCCTTGTTCCCTGGTTCTAGCAATGCCTGGTTCAGAGACTGCAGATGTAAGCATGGTTGATTGCACTTGTTGAGCTGCAGAGTAGGAAAGAGATGGAAGAGCAGCAGAGGCAACTCAGCTCCCGTCAGACAGGGAGGGCACAAGACGCACCTTTACAGGAAGTGTGCCTTGACCTCCACAGGCCTTGACCTCCACAGGCCTGACCTCCAAGTGCCGCTGGTCCCTCATTTGCAAAGAGAAAAGTTATTGATTCTGTTGGTGCCGATTTGCTGGGGTCACGTACATTGATGTGCCGTGAGATCACCCTGGGTGGGAATTTGATCAGTTCCATATTTTCTAGGAGACTAACTTTCAGATAGCTGTCTCTCCAGGCAGCCATAAATTATTTGCAAGCATTCATGAGGAATTAGCCCACAAGTGGCCGTCATTCCAACGAACAACCACATCCCTCCCCTTTGTTTTGAAACGTGCCTAAAGATAAAGGTTTCTCTAGAAAAATGCATTTTTTTTCTTGTCATTCCAGCTTCAACCCTAATCTCTGCCCGCTTAGCTTTTCAGGCAGAAATTTCCTTTCCCCTCTTCCAGTTCCAATATAAGTTTTTGGTTCAAGTTAGAATCTGACAGGACCCAAGCTGTCCAGCCTCATAGCCCTCAGCCTCAGGTTGGCTCTTCCACCTAGCCTTATCCTGTTCAGCCATTGGCCAGTCAGCTTCTTTATTAAATCAATCACAGCAACAAATATTCACATGGTGTAAAGGAACTTCCCACACGTTGGGAATCACTGGATGGATGACAGAAATCAGGCGACATAATCTGAGAGAAATTTCTTCATCATCTATTCTGGGTTGGGCTGGAGGACAAGGCCATGGCCAAGACCTGGTCCAATGGCTGGAATTACTTCAACTCCTGTGTGGAGTTCAATTTGACTTGTTGAGATCTATACCCCTGGACTTGTCTTTTCCTCTTAACAATTCTCTTGGCCATTCTGCTCATCTCCCTGTCGTTTAGGAGCTATCAGTTGTAGCTTGATGAAATGCTTTAAGAGAAGTACTGTTTATTATTATTATTGATGATGATGATGGTGGTGGTGGTCAAGCAGTTCTACAAATGGATGAGAGCAAAAGAGAGACTGGGAGATGGGAGCCAAGATGATTGAACAGGTAAAGAGGTAAGAGGAAAAAGATGTCAGAGAGTTAGAAACAGAAAAGCAGGGCCTGTGCTTGGGTGGTTTGTCGGTTCATTAGACAGGTATTTATTGTGGCTACCGTGTGCCAGACAAGCTAGCATGGGTCAGCGGGTGATTTTTGATGGTGACTCAATCTATGAAGATGTTGTAATAGTGATAGACTGGGAACTGATGTGGACGGTTGGTGATACGCCTCAGGGCAGTCAGGAGGGAACCTCTGTAGGTATCTCTGTGGTCTGATGATTTTGGAGGTCCAACTCAAGGAAAGTAGAGGACTGGAGAGATGGCTCAGAGGGTAAGAGCACTGACTGCTCTTCCAGAGGTCCTGGGTTCAATTCCCAGCAGCCACTTGGTGGCTTACAACCATCTGTAGTGAGTTCTGGTGCCCTCTTCTGGCAGAACACTATATACATAGTATTTATTTAAAAAAAGAAAAGGAAAGGAGAGTTCTTGATTTCTAGGCCCCATCCTGACCTTGCGAGCTCCTCTTTGTGTCTGCAGAGTGGAGCAATCAAAACTGACCCACGCAGCTCTGGGGTGTGTTGAGAACTGAGACAACAGCCAAAAGAGTAACCCAAGGAAAGGGCAAGAAGGAGAAGAAAACCCAGGGCTGCCTGGAAGGCAGGGAAAGGGGGTAGGGGATGCAGGCTGGAAGGAAGCGGAGGCCTGAAGCTGTTTTATCACATGCACAGTTTGGTGGAAATGGTTTAAAAGGGATGGAAAGGTGACCTATTTCAGAGAAAAATTGAAACTCGTCCAGCCCCCTTCCCTATGTCTACTGTAAATATTATGCTATTTTTAGGTTCTGCTAAAAACACCTGGAAGCCTTTCTCTTCAGTAAACGGAACACTAAAGATGAGTGAGTTAACGTGATAAAGCTGATTTGAATTGCACAGGAGGCATTACGCAAAGTGCTTGGCATTTAAACAGTTATCTGACATTTAAAAGGAGAGGGCTGTTAATGAATTCAAGAGCTAATCTTATGCTCTGACGGAGCGAGTCACGGAAAATCCGGGGTTATTATCTTGCTGTAAACATAATGCGATTTCAGTTGAGCCATCAACAGAAGGGAGCAGTTGGCTGCATACAGAAATCCATAGGAACATATATGAGCCAGACTGAAAGGGGATGCCTGTTAAAATTAAGTAAATGGCTTATCATTTCCTTTTGTACATCTGAACCATAGACTCAAGGAGAACGGCCCCCTAGTCATTTCCCCTCCTCCCTTGAGATTTCTTAAAGCCTCACTGCGCTCCTCTACAGACAGACCTTGGGATAGCACGCTTTAAAATGAGACTCGGAACCCGAACGGCTACATCTCCACCCAGGAGTCCCGCAGAGTCATCCAAGACAAGGATCTGTCCTGTAGGTGTCCCGCGGGGCCTCCTCCTGATGTCTCCCACTCCTTTCTAATTGGGGTTCCCCACCTTTGTAGCTGCCGCTTAATGGCTCCAACAGGAGCTCCTGTCCCTCATTAAGTAGGCTGCAACACTCTGGCCGTCTAACCGCCTCACCTCCCACGCAGCTCACACCTTCCCTCTGCCTGAGAGCCAGCTGCCAAAAGTCTCTGGGAACCTGTGGGCAAGCTGAGCTGTGGGGAAGGAAACAGGAGGAGGGAGAGAGGGCCTGGGTAGCCAAGACTTGAACACACCCCACCATTATCTTAATGTTCGGGAGGAGGGAGCAGAGCCCTGGAGATGCCTTTGTTGAAACCCCTGTGAAGTCCTTGAAGCTGTTACATCAAACCTCTGTGCACACAGGGCATTTGTCCCCTCCTGTGAGCAAACTAAAGGAAGAGTCTTGAGCACCAGACCCCCTCCATGGCTTTACTCCTCTATTCCTGGGAGCTTTGAACCCTGGTGGGGAAGGGAGATATGAGAAGCTTAGTCTCTAGGTATAGAGGAGAAGGAGGGCTGGGATTTGAACTCCCCCTCCCCACAACCAAATCCTGAAAATGGGAGCTTCTGGAAGGGAGCTTCACAAGTTCCGAGTTTTGCCATCTAGTTACTTCTTCCTTTGGCAGCCTAGGGCACTAAAATGCAGTAGGATTGGGAACACGGGTGGGGTTGGGTTGCACATGGAACTCTGGGGGGGCTCCTGGTGACCTGGCTTCTCCAAAAGGGTGATCTCTGAGGTCACTGCAGACACTGCTACCTGTCTCCTACCCAGCCATCCTTGAGCTCAGACCTTTTATGTGTTCAGGTCTCCTCTGCCTGGGAGAGAAGGTGCATTCTAGTGCACAGAGAGTCACAAAGGACCAGGAACAGTGGTTCTCAACCTTCCTAATGTTGAGTGCAACTCTTTGACACAGTTCCTCATGTGGTGGCGACCCCCAACCATAATGCTATTTTCGTTGCTATTTCATAACTGTGAATTTGCTACTGTTATGAATCGTAACAGTGTAACAATCGTAACAATGTATAAATGTAAGCAACTCTGTTTCCCATTTGCCTTAGTTGACCCCTGTGAAAAGGTCGCTTGATTCCCCAAAGGGGTCAGGACCCACAGGTTGAGAATAGCTGACCTGGAAGCCTCCTAGGGGACAAAGGGCCTGCAACCTACATCGTGTTTCCACCCACCGCCAATGTGCTCAGCATCCTCACTGGTTCCATGGTTTTATCCAACTCTGCCAACTGAGGTGCCACCGCCTTTTATGTTTGCCGGGAAGTGTGGGCTACATGTGCCGAGTGGGTCTTTTTTTTTTTTTATAAATTTATTTATTTATTTTTTAGATTTATTTATTATGTATACAACATTCTGCCTCCATGTATGCTGACACACCAGAAGAGGGTGCCAGATCTCATTACAGATGGTTGTGACCCACCATGTGGTTGCTGGGAATTGAACTCACGACCTGTGGAAGAACAGTCAGTCGCTTAACCTCTGAGCCATCTCTCCAGCCCCCCGAGTGAGTCTTTTTAGGAGCAGTGGGCATGGCGGAGACAGTTTGACTTTTAGACATCAAAGGGTTTCCTTGTTCTCCTCCTCCCATTAAGAATGTTGGTCTCCATCACCCTCCCCTCCTTTTTTTTTTTTTTTTTTGAGATGGGGTCTCCTGTGTCTCAGGCTGTTTTTGAATACCCTTCACAGCTGAGGATGAACTTGAACCGATCCTCTGTTTCCTGAGCCAGAATTACAGGTGGGTGCCACCACACCCAGTCCTGCAGTGGTAAGGACAGAACCTAGGCTTCCAAGCACACCAGGCAAGCAAGGGCTCTGCCAACGGAACTCTGCCAACGGAGCTATACCTCAAGTCCTTCATCTACTTTTTCCTATCTCCAGTTCATAAAAGTTGTTGGCATTCTCCTCAGTGTTTATCAAATTAGCCCGTTAGCCCCCAAGTCCTGTTCTCAGAAAAGAAATCCAGCAATTCTGGTCCTCCTCTTGGTGAGGGCTAGTTTGGTGATTTTTGCTGAGTCACTGAGCTTTCTGGGACTCAGTTTCTCTACCTACAAAAAAGTGCTCACTTCCATTGTTCTCAAGGAGATTTTTGAGTCACGAAAACACAGGGCACTTTCGCTCCAGGGCTCCTATTATCTGGAAATAAATCTTATCCAGGAATTCTAATTGATATTGTCCTCAATTTAATTAAGTGTTTTGTTGACACAACACAATCTCTGTTTATCTAGCTTAGCTGGAGCTGGAGGAGAAAACTTTTGAGCCAAAAGAGAAATCTGCTCAACCCCTAGGGAGGTTGGAGCCCAGTGTTTTCTGTGAGGGGGTTAGAGCTGGGTTTAAGATAGAACCTCCTCTGGGTTTGGGTGATACAGCTGCCCTGGACAAGAGATGGGAAGATGGGGGGTGAGAGGTAGAAACAGCTCCTCCCCCAAATTTCCTCCTAATTAGGGCTTCCACCCCCCCACTCTGTTTTGTTGGTGTGACTTTTCCAGTCTGACAATCAACAGCCAGGGAATCTCAACTTGATTCCACTATAAAAGGGTCATTTTAAATCAGTCACTAGAGAAACAAGTTGGTCGTGGTGCTTGGATTTCTAGATTGGGCCATAAAAGCTTGTCAACCCCATAATTTAGAAAGACTGTGAAGTTGAACTAGTCCCAGTGATGCTGGGACAGGAGAGGGTTGGAGAAGAAAATCAAAAATGTCCTCTTTTCTCTCCTGTTTGTCCCCTAACTTCGAAGTTTTCCCTAGCACCACTAGCTGTGGGGTGGGGAGCCCATTGTGTTCCAAGCTCCCCAATTCTCTGCTTCCCTCCTCCCCACATAAGCTACAGGTCCTGTCTAATAACAGCGGGGATAAGAGAGCTGGGATTCTTCACTGAGCCGCCTCCTGTGTCTGGCATTGTGCAAGCCCCTTGTGCAAGCTGCTTCCCTTACTCCTTGCCAGGACGCCATGGGGGAAATGTTCTCCCTTACACAGGAGGAGACTGAGTCTCTGGTTAAGTAACCTGCCTCAAGCCACAGAGCCAGGAAGCAAGAAGACGGGAGCTAAATGTGCTTTTATGAGATCCCCAATCTTCAGCTAGGCCTCGTTGGAGGTGCAGGTCACGGGTGATGGTGGTCCTGGTGGTCCTGACATTCTCACGTGTAAAATGGAGGCCATAACCATACCTACAATTGAGCTGTTATAAAGGTTGGGAAAGATAATCCCAAGTCCTTTGTATAAAACACCCAAACCATCAGCTGCTATTACCTACTATTCAGAAAGACTCTCTAAAGATAATGGGGAGAAAATTGTTCACATTTGTGGGGATTTGCTGTGTTATTCCCTTTACTTTTACATGCGTTTGAAATTGTCCACAATAAAAAGAAAACAGAAGGAGATCTTAACTAGACAGGTGTTGTGTGTCACCAGCAACCAAGACATCAGTACATGCAGACTTATTGGAATAATGATAGCCACATAAATCCGACATATAAAACTTTAGTTTTGTAATAAAAAATAAACCCTTCTAGGAACTCGTTCTTGAATTGTCTAGGGAGTTTGGGAATGGACAGATTTGGGCCAGAAAGGAAGTTTGCTCTAGGTCTTCAGAAATCCTTTGAATCCAGTTTCACCACCAGGGAGATATTTATAAAAATGAGAGAAGGCAGTGGGGAAGGCAGAGGGGGAGGGGACGCATGTTTGCAGGAAAGGGGGCATGGAACAGTTGCCTCTAAGAGGAAAAAAGTTGACTGTTGGCATCGATGCTGGAACTCATCTCACACCCTCACAAGGATCTCTAAGGAGAGTGCCAAGTGACATCTCCAAATGAGCACATGACTAGAGCTTTTCCAGGGAGCAGAAAAACCAAGTCTAAAAGGCCACCAGTATTCAGCAGCGCTGAAGCCTGCAGGAGATGAGGGAGAATGCCGACTCAACCTCTTTATCGATACCGTGGTGGTAAAACATGACCACCTCAGTATCATCCTCCAAGGACTGTGGGCTTTTCCCATGAATTATGTGTTTCTATGGTCTGTGAATTTTCCATGACACAGAATTTTCCATGCCAATGAGGTATTTTGTTTGTCAATTTCTTCTGGTGGCTTTCATGTTAGACACCAGAATACTAAGAAGAATTAGGTGACAAAAGAAAAAAAAATCTGCCTTTAAAGCTTGGAAGCTTTAAAGCTAAAAAGTTAAATGGAAGACAAGGTATGGTATGGCTTAGCTGGACGGGTGAAAATTTTTTTGGTTTTTCGAGACAGGGTTTCTCTGTGGTTTTGGAGCCTGTCCTGGAACTAGCTCTTGCAGACCAGTCTGGTCTTGAACTCACAGAGATCCGCCTGCCTCTGCCTCCCGAGTGCTGGGATTAAAGGTGTGCGCCACCACCGCCTGGTATGGAAATAATATTTTTGTACACTGTGAAGATGTGTCTTTGCGAAGGCACCTTCTGATTGGTTTAATAAGGAGCTGAATGTCCAATAGTTAGGCAAGAGAGGCTAGGTGTGGCTTCTGGGGAGAAAGAGAGAGAAGGAGAGGAGATGAATCTAGGCAGGAGATGCCAGAGGATAAGAAGAGGAAACAGGAGGTACAAAGGGAAAAGAGGTAAAAAGCCAAGAGACAAAACAGGTTAATATAAATATGTTAATTTAAGTTACAAGAGCTAGTGGGACAAGTTTAAATTATAAGTCAAGCTTTCATAATTAATAAGCCTCTGAATTATTTTTTTTTGTGAGCTGGTGACCCAAAAAAAAATGTCTACATTGTACAACACAGTGTGTTTACAGGTGCATGTATGGGTTTATTGTCCAGAAGGAGAAAGGCTGATAGGAGCTTCAAACATCCCTTGTGAAACAGGTGAGGGCTACACACAGGTTTATTTGACCCAAACCCTGTCATAGTCAGAATGACAGGCCACATTTTGAAACCCCAAAATGATAAACTTAAGACAGTAATGTTGGGGAATCTTCCCTGGAGCCGCCCTCTCCAGATCCTGCCCGAAGAAAGCCCACCTTGCAGAGGCTCTACCTTTGAAGGGTATTTAAGGTCTGGCCCATAGATCCCTTCATGGTCTCCCCTCGTATCTTCTCTTTCTTGGGACCACCCAGGAATATTTTTCTCAGATTAAACCTGGATTTATTAATTTGGTCTGATCTGACTTATTGCATCAGCGGAGTTATTCACTACGGGGGGATTTTTTACTGTAAGATTAAATACGAATTATGCTACAGTAAGCTCACCAAAACCTAAACTAGTTAGGAGAGGTGGAGATAGAAAGGACCTAAGGAAAAGGAATGTCATTCTAGCTTAACATAACTTTTAGGAAATTGCCAAAGTTCTGATCTCCAAAGAGACAACAGCAAAACCCCAAACCAAAACGCCCAAGAAACAGCACGTTATAAAGCACGTTAGCTCTTTCTTTCTAAGCTGGAGTTTGTTTCAGCAAAGGAAATTGACTAAGGGTAAGACAGGTGAGGCTTGCTTTATTTTATTTATCTTTGTTGTCTTTTTTCTGGAGGCAACCAAAAAAAGAAAAAAATAAAAATAAAAACTACTTATTTAGCTGGGGACAGTGGAACATGCCTCCAATCCCAGGACTTCTAGGCAGGGGCAGGTGGATGTTTGTGAGTGGGAGGCCAGCCTGGTGGCCTGCATAGGGGATCCTCTCAATAAACAAAAAACAGGAAAGAACTTATTTACTTATTTTTTTCCCTTGGGTTTTTTTTTTTAAAGCTTTCCTTTATTTATTATGTATTTATTATGTATACAACATTCTGCCTCGATGTATGCCCGCACGCCAGAGGAGGGCATCAGATCTCAGTACAGATGGTTGTGAGCCACCATGTGGTTGCTGGGAATTGAACTCAGGACCTTTGGAAGAGCAGCCAGTGCTCTTAACCACTGAGCCATCTCTCCAGCCCCCTGGGTTTTGTTTTTTGTTTTTTTTTCCAGACAAGGTGCTCAGTCTGGTTCTGAAGCAGTAAATCCTCCTGTTTCAGCCTCCAGGAATCCCGAGATTACAAGAGCATGTCACCATGTTCATCTCGAACACGAACAAACTCTTTATAATTTTCCTTTCCTTTATAATAGAAAGAATGCAAAAGGAAAACAATCTTTCTTTCCTTTATAATAGAAAGAAAGAATAAAAAAGGAAAACAATAACCTCAGGAGACCCAGCACTTGGGAGGCAGAGGCAGGCGGATCTCTATGAGTTCGAGACCAGCCTGGTCTACAGAGCTAGTTCCAGGACAGGCTCCAAAACCACAGAGAAACCCTGTCTCGAAAAACCAAAAAAAAAAAAAAAAAAAAAAAAAAAAAAAAAAAAAAAAAAAAGAAAAAAAGAAATAACCTCAGGAGAATGAAGTAAGGTTTGAACCTAGCACACCCTAATTTCTAGCTAGCCTTGTTGTGTGTACTGTTTTCAAGTCTTTCTCTTATGAATGCCTGAGAACAAAATAGAAAAAGCAACAACCATAGGTGCAATCATGATTGACTTAGGATTTTGATTTGCACTTTCAAGACATTCAATCGAAGTGGGTATGATGTTTTGAAAGAAAATGGACCTCAAAGGGATTGGCACTATTAGGAGGTGTGGTCTTGTTGGAGGAAGTGCATCACTTTGTAGGTGGGCTTTGAGGTTTCCTATGCTCAGGCTACTTACTCCCAGTTTCACAGACCACTTCCTGTTAGCTGTAAGATGTAGGATTCTCAGCTGCTTCTCCAGCACCCTGTCTGCCTACCTTCACGTCTCACCATGATGATAATGGACTGAACCTCTGAACTGTGAGCTCCAATTAAACGTTTTCATTTATAAGAGTTATGTGGTCATGGTGTCTCTTCATGGCAGCAGAAACCCCAACTAAAACAGCAGGCGTGGTACCCATAATCTCAGTGAGGCAGGAGGATGGCCAGCCTAGGGTACATCATAAGACTTTGTCTCAAACAACAACAACAAAAAAACCAAAACAACAAAAAACCCCACAAAGAACAACAACATCAACAACAAAAAAACCCAACGAATAACAACACCAAAAAAAAAAAAAAAAAAAAAAAAAGAAAAGAAAATAGAAAGGAATAAAAAAGAGACAAAGAGAAAAATCTGGGTTCAGTTGCTTCCTAGGGAACGTTCAGCAACGTGTGGAAACATTTTGGCTATCACAAGTATGTATCTGGTGAATGGAAGTCAGGGGTGCTGAGCAATGCCCAGGCTGGCTCCTCCCCAGGGCCTGCTCCAACCTCGGGATTGCCCAGGATTAAATCAAAGATTCTAGGAAGATCACGTATCCCAGCCTGCCTCAAACTTGCTACGTCCAGGATGATCTTGGCTGTCTGACTCCTTTGCCTCACCGAGGACAGACAAGTACTATCTATCCAAGTTAATGAAATGATTGATTTTTTTTCTTTTTAATTTTAGTTTCTCCTCTTACTACATGGATGTATTGAATTCTCCTTCTGGAACTTTCATTTAGGATTTTAACATTCTTTTCAGGTGCGGGTCACCTCACTCAACCTTGAAGCCTCTCCACAGAGGCCCCCGGGGAAGAGGAAAAGCTCTGGCGATTGATGTCAGCGATCCACAGAGGGAAGAGCAGGACTGGGTCTCCCGAGACAACCCAGGAACTAATTTCTCTTAATCAGTTAGTTGTAGGGCCCCAGGAGGAGCCACAAGGCAGGAGGGGAAATAAATCTGAAGGAGAAAACCAAATTCTGCGAGGAGCTGGAAAGACCTGTATTTAAAAAAGGGCACCATACCTTAGGACTTCAGAGATGGCGGGCTTCCTCCCTACGCAGCTATTAATATGCAAAAAATGCCTTCATAAATACTTGATTCTGCGCTCAGTGGGGAGGCCGTTCATTTGAAAGGGGAAATGGGAGCTTGGAGTTGAAACATGTCTGCTTGTCTCTTTTCTCTTTCTTTTTCATTGCTTTTTTTCATCTCTACACTACCCTTGTAGCGCCCCCCCCCCCATTTCTCTGACTTAACCCCCTCCTCTAACTCCACGGAAGCTGCTGTTGGCAGCTGCGGCACTGATTTGACGGATGCACTTGGCGCTGAGGCCCTGAACCTCGGGCTGGGTGTGGTAGGGATTTCTGGGACCTCTTCCTGGGGTTGGTACAGGGAGGCAAGGCGTCTGTCTCCCCACCCTTTCTGCTCTGGCCCTGGCGAGACAGCTGCTGAAGGCTCAGAGCGGACGTTTTCAATGCTGCCGGGAGGGGGCGCCCGAGGCAGCCCCCAGACCCCGGGGACACTCAGTCTAGGCCTGTGGCTTCGGAGCCGCTGTATCCCAAAGGTCCCACCTTTGGGGATGCTCAGCTAGCACTATGACTTTTTTTTTTTTTTAAAGTATTTTGTGTGGGAGATCTTATGATATGGCCAGACCCTGACGATGGAGGGAGGAGGTGAGTCAGTGAGGGATTAATGGAAAAGAAAGAAGGGCTTGATTATTGCTGCTGCTGAGGCTGTTGCTGCTGCTGCTGCTGCTGCTGAGAGCCAATTTTGTTCTTCAGTTGCAAGAAAAGGCCCTAGCAGAGGCAGAGAAGCCACGGCTTGCTTGGGCCCATGGCCCGTCAAGGTAGGACACTGAAGTCTGTTGGGTAGAAATTTGTTTCTAAATCCTTCCCAGATGCTTTATAGTAAACATGAAATTAGTCACTTATGTGGAGTAGGCTGAGGAAGTAGTTAAAATCCGAGGCAGTGATTAACCTAATAAATGGCCGCTAGCCTCAAGAAGTAAGGGGGAGGGGGGAGAGGACTTTCCTCGGCACCTTCCACCTCATTTTCTTGGCTTGGGGGCTGGTGGGGCTCCCTAGACTTTTCTTCATACGGCTTCTCCTTCCCGGGCGTCTTTTTAGAGAAAGAAGGCCACGGTCTTGTCAACAAGCCAAGGAGCTCAGAAGGGAAAAGTAGGCACAGTACAGTCTCAGTTTGTGAACTCGTCAAGGCCTTGCAAGAGGAACCAGAGTTGGAGCTTAAAGACCCAAAGTCTACGTTCAGCCTGACTGCAAGGTTTGTAATTTAGTTCAGTTGTTAATTGGACCCGGCTGGGCCACTCTTTGCAGGCACTATTGGCCTCCTCCAGAACAGCCTTAGGCCGCATGAGTTTGGACCATGCTGGGAGTAGTGGTAGGAATTGTAAGGCCTTTGGAGCTGAGCGATTATCAGAATATATTGTGTTTTCTTAGTTACAGCTTTCTATTATTGCTATTGTGATTACTTAAGGTCTTCAGATCCCCTACGAAGAGTGTCTTGAATGGAGGCATACACACATGAACACATACATGCACACACACACACACACGCACACATGCGCGCATACACACATGAGCACACACACGCACTCGCACACACACGCGCATGCACATACAAGCATACACGCACGCGCGCGCACACACGCTCACACACACATGCACACACGCTCACACACACATGCACACACATGCACACGCGCGCACACACGCATGCACACACACACACACGTTATTTCTGGGCTTCCTCAGTAGCAGAGAGATGGTCTAATTGTGCTTTACTTCAGGGGAGGCCTGACCCAAGCCTGGCAGTTTAACCTGTCTGAGCTCAGCTCAAACATGCGTGCAGACGGACTGTTACTGAGTGCTGGGAAAAGGGACGTGTGGCAGCTGCAGGAAGCTGGAGAGAAGAGAGGAATGGGAAGAGAGTTGGCCTCAGGCTGTAGACAAAGGAGAGGCCCCTGGAGCACTGATGGCCAAGAGCAGGCCTCAGGTCTCCCAGTCCCTGAATGCAGCTCTAGGAATTCTTTCTCTTGAGACTCTGAAGAGAGTGTCACCCTCAGAGCTTCCCATGAGGCCTGCTTATCACTATTTCTGCACACATTTCCTTGAATCATTAGATATTCACAAGCCTCCCAAATCAGCACCTTCCATCTTTACCCTAGCTTGAGTATGTGTTCATGGGTGTGTGTAATGTGTGTGTTCATGGGTGTGATGTGTGTGTCCATGGGTGTGTGATGTATGTGTTCATGGGTGTGTGATGTGTGTGTCCATGGGTGTGTCCGTCTGTCCATGGGTGTGTATGTGTGTTCATGGGTGTGATGTGTGTGTCCATGGGTGTGTATGTGTGTTGATGGGTGTGTGATGTGTATGTTCATGAATGTGTATGTGTGTTCATGGGTGTGTATGTGTGTGTTCATGGGTGTGTGTATGTGTGTCCATGAGTGTGTATGTGTGTGTCCATGGGTGTGTATGTGTGTGTCCATGGGTGTGTGTCCATGGGTGTGTGTATGTGTGTCCATGGGTGTGTGTATCTGTGCCATGGGTGTGTATGTGTGTCCATGGGTGTGTGTATGTGTGTCCATGGGTGTGTGTATATGTGTCCATGGGTGTGTGTGTCCATGGATGTGTTTATGGGTGTGTGTATGTGTGTGCATGGGTGTGTATGTGTTCATGTGTGTGTGTGTGTGTATGAGTATGGAGCCCAGGGCTTGACATTTGTTGTCTTCCTTTATCCTCCCTGTTACTTGTTGAAACAGTCCCATCCATTCAGCTAGGCTGGCTTCCCAGGGAGCTCCAGGGGAAGCTCCTGCCTGTCTCCTCACCTCCCACAGTGCTGCAATTACAGATGTAGCCACTGTGCCTGCCAGGGTGCCAGGCTTTTTATGTGGGGCCTGGGGATCTGAACTCAGACCCTCATGACTGCACGGCAGGTGCTTTACCAAGGGAGCCGGCTTCCCAGCTCCTAGCCTTGATGCTTTAAAAACAACAACAGCAAACGTGAACGCTATTTTCTCTGCCCACTTGGAAGGAAAATGTGGCCCTTCTGCTTGTTGCTGTTGCTGTGTTCTTGTTCCCCTTCTAACTTTGCAGAAGTCTGGGAAGAGTCTGCTTTGCTTCTTCACACCCACAAAGGACCACACAATAGAACCCAAGCTTGAGAGTCAAGGAACCCAGTGACGTAACGGCTTACTTGCTCATTTTACTGATGAGACAAATGAGGCCCGGAGAGATAAGAGTCTCATTTAGGGTCACATAGCAAGTCAGGACAAGAACCCCAGACAAGTCTCGACTCCCCGGGTTGCGCTCACTCAGAGTTAATACTGTACCTGCTTCTCTGTTGCTTGAGTCAGAGGTGAGGAGGTTTCATAAGGATTTCGATGGAGATTGGCTCTGGATTCGGTGTTTGCTATGGGGAAAGTCAGAGAGAAAGGGGGGTCAAGGTGTCAGATCTAGGTCTCATGAACTTTTGTACAAACCATATGATAGCCACACACACTTAGCTCATTGTGCATTTAAGATTAAAAGCACACACCTATGGCATTACCTATACCCCAGAGTCTCTGCAGACACGTCTCAACACCTTATTGAGTGAGGCTAAGCTTTATATTTAAATTTGGATTTTCTTTGGATTGGTATTTTAAAAAAAGAAAAAGTAGATGTTTTTGTGCTCTTGGAATTCAGATAAAAGCTGAAATTTAAAAGGAAATATTGATGTAAAAAAAACTGCTGATGCTGTTGAATATAAATTTTGTATGATCACACTTTACTGAAGTGGGAAAAGGCTCTGAAAGCTTCCAGGAAGAGAGCCGAGATTTCCCTGCTCCTCAGTGTGGAGTGAGGCAGTGTAGCAAAGAGAGGCAAAAGTCAGTGTGGCTGTGGGCGTGATGGCACTCTCCAAAGTAAAGTGTCACTAATCTCCTCTCCTCTCCTCTCCTCTCCTCTCCTCTCCTCTCCTCTCCTCTCCTCTCCTCTCCTCTCCTCTCCTCTCCTCTCCTCTCCTCTCCTCTCTCTCCTCTCCTCTCCTCTCCCCTTTTTCCTTTCCTTTCCCTTCCCTTCCCCTCCCTTCCCCTCCCCCCCCTCTTACTTTCTAGACAGGGTTTCTCTGTGTAGCCCTGACTGCTCTGTAAACCAGGCTGGCCTCAAACTCACAGAGATCTGCCTGCCTCTGACTACTGAGTTCTAGGATTAAAGACGTGAGCTACCACCTGGCCAGTATCTATCTTTTATAGGCTCTTTTTCTGTGGTTCCTCAGGATTTTTTTTTCTTCTTCCTGATTTGTTTGAGGATGACTTCTGCATAAACTTAAAACACATTTTTAGTCTAAATCGGATTGGGGAAACTGAGGTTCAGAGAATGGGTTTGTGTGGGGTCAAAGCCTCCACTTTAAACTAGCTCGGCCGGGAGCTAGAGGCCAGGTGCCCTGAGCTGTGTCTTGTGCTTGCCACATCCCAGCTGCCTGGTCAGGGCCCATCCTCCAGACACAGCCACCCAGCAGAACTGTGTCATGATGAGGTTCACTTCACAGTGGCTCGGAAAGAACCCTGGGCTTTTCAGAAAAGAAATGTATAAATCCTAATACATAAGGGAAGTTCTTGCAACAGCAGGGGAATGAGTCAGTCAGCCAGAGTTCAAGAAATGTAAACACATCTCTAGATAGGAGACTGAAAAATCTCTTAGGACTTCTCAGCTCTTGGGTCAAGACCTTGGTAATTTACTGAGGTCCATGCTGTCAAGGAGGAGCTGAGGCTCCAGCTGCATTCCTGGGAGATAAAGCAATGGGGGTGGTAAAACTCCCTTCTGGAGCGACGTGGGGAGATCTACCTCTTGTGCAACCCAAGCCACTGGCTGTCAACCTACGGTGGGGCCTTCTTCCTGTTTCAGGAGCTGGTGTGCACAACCAAAGACCTCACACTGCTTCAGCACTTCCGGGCCGCCTGAAGCTGCTGGGGCCTTTCTGTGATGAACAGGTCTGCCGCTATTGAGATAACAGAAAACACATCCCTGGCGGCCCACCAACCAGACTGATCAGATTTTCGAATGCTCCCATTAATCTAGCCATAGGCTTTTAGCGAGGAGATAGCGTTCCCATTAGATAACCAGGCTATTCAGAGGTGACCCTGCCTAGAGGGATTTTAGCCTCAACCCCTTCTGCCTTCCTCAAATCGTGGCATTCTTCACCAAACACTCAAACCCTGGAAGGCGGAGCGAGAAACTGATTCTAGCATGGAGTTTGGCTCCTTTAATTTTTCCTTCTATTTAAATCTGCGTTGACAATCTTTAATTCCCAAATTGCTGTTTTAAATAAAAGTGAAAGACAATTATATTTACTCCTGCTGTTTCACAGTGCTTGTTTTCCGGAGTGGGGGAAACTCTGATGGGACCCATCTGGTGGCGGGACAGAAACCTAACTCCAAGGAGCTGCCTTATCAGGACAGGTGGGCCACCTGGCTCCTTCTGCAAGTCAGGGCTTGGTAAACACCGGCCCGGCAGGCTCTGAAATGGCCAAATGTTCTGTGGTTACCAGGGCAGGAGCTGTTGGAGGTGCTGGCAGGAGCCTCTTGAAATCTGTTCAGGGCCTTTTTCCACACGCCATTTCTCAAGAGCGCACCCTTTGATCGCTGGGGTACTGTCACAGAGTTTCCTTCCTAGCCTTCCGTGCCATCGTCAGGCAGGCGATACATCTGCCACACAGAGACCTCAAGTGCTGTGGCCTCCTCACAGCTTCGTGCAGAGCCTTGCTGGCCCCAGCAGGAACTATTAAGAGAAGCCACCCCCGCCCCACGTCAGCCCCGGTACCTTCAAGGTTTTGTGTTTTGATCATAAATGGCAAATGCAAATTCCAGATTATTAAAAAAAAAAATTCTTCCCAGGGTAAACTTAACTATAAAAGGAAGGAGGCTGCTGTGCCAATGACCTTTCCTTAAAAATATCTAAAAATATTTTATATGACGTGACTCAAGATGCTTATGACCTATGGAGTGTTATAATAAATCTCAAGTCTGTTTGTTGAATGCAAAGAGACCAAGTTCCAAGCCAGCCTGTTGGGGATGCCATTATCAGATTCTTAGGATAAGATTTAGGCTTTGTTTATGATACACATTTTCCTTTTAAATCTTCCTGGCTGAGAAAGAGGGTGAGATAGGCGTATTAAACCATTGCTAGGGACCCGAGAAGGCCTCCAGGCGAAAGACATACCCCTGGGAGGTCCAGCTAAGGAGCCTGTCTAGAAAATATGAGTCAGTCGGGATTTAAATATGGACAAGCCTTGCAAATGTGAGAGCGCTATTTTTCTTCCAATTTGGGATATCAGTTCTTCTATTTACATACTTTTCTTGGGCCTAGCTCAGTCTCTAGGGTCTAGCTTTTGGTTTGGGGAATATACACTTCTTCTAAAGGTTCATCGTTTTTGTTTTTAGGGAGAAGTCCAGAGGTTTATGGCAGTTTACCAACCCTGAAATGGAAATTAAGCTGCTGCACTGTGGAATTTAAATTTCAATTGTGTGGCAATAAATATCAGTGACTTAAGAGACCATCCAGTGAAGACTTGTCATAAGATTCATGAATGAGCACCTCTTTGGTTGCCCTGGATGGCCCATTTCTCACTCTGCCTTCCCCTCCCCTCTGTGCGCCTGCCGTCCAGGCATTACAAGTTGCTCATCCTTCTTTCATTTTGCTATGTTCCCTAACTCTCCCGAGGTCTCTTTCCCTCTAGAGTCCTTCTTTTCCATTTGGCTAGTTCCTACACATATCTGTAGAAACCCTGCTGTGGGTGTTTTTCTTTCCTTCCCAAAGCAACAGCCCCCATACTTCATAACTCATACTCAGCAATCATTCTATCATTAAGGCTCTGTCTCTCAGCTGTGTTATTGGGCCTGGCGTGGTATTTGTGGCTAGCAGATGGTCATGTGGTGTTGGCTGAATTAGTGAATGAGCAATTTCTTTGTGTCTTGTAAAACAACCTTTACTAGTTCTTTCTGCTGAACATGTTCCAGTGTTGGTGCTTACATTGACTTCCAAGTGAAGAGTTGTAGGGAAACCAACCTCTGGACACAGCGTGTGAAGGAAGCAGGAGAAGCTAAGAGGCCTGAAGCAATCTCTCATGCTTCAGGCGCACAGATTCCCCGAGGGCCACAGAACGGGAGTGATGCTGTGGATGACTGGCTAGCGGAGTTCTAACCTTTAGCTGCTATGGCGAAAGAAAAGCTAATGTTCTGAGCTCTATTTTAGGAGCAATTCTCTTCTCTTAAAAATCCATGCGAGCCTTAAAATCTAGCGTTGTTGTCTTCTGCATGGGCCCTCGTCCCTGTGTCCAGCGGTGCTGCTGCTGCAGCAATCCCAGGTTCTGGGCAGGATGCATGTATAACGCAAGTATCACAACCCAACAAAACTGGAGTAGAACAAGGGAGCCTTTTCAGTCTGTCAGGGAGTCTACAAGTGAAGAGCTAGCTACGGTACTGTGCAGAACTATACTTCCTATTCTCATTTTTTGTTTTTGGAAAAGAGTTATTAAATTGTTAGATCATTTTTCTTATTTCCATCACCAATACCAGCAACTTTAGGGCCATGAATATATATATATATATATCATATATTATAGGCCATGAATTTTATATACATTACATATATATAAAATTGTACTTTCATATTTATTGCTAGGTGAGTATTCTGCCAACTTAGCTATATCCACAGCCTATTCCTGACTTTTTAAAAATAGTATGCTTAAAAAAATTTGTTGTTCAATGTGTCTCTGACTTGTTTTATTTTTATCATCATTCAACATGTTCCTGACTTTTGAAGACATTTTCAAAGAGTTGAAACTGACTTTCCAGTGTCTAAATGCTCACAAAGTCCGTCAACGATTTACTATTTTTAGGATCCTATCGATTTAATCTAAAAAATTTCATTAAAACAAAGTACTCAGAAAACAAAAACGTATGACAATTCTGTAGATGATTCCAGCAACAGATGTGAGCTGCTCAGTTCCAGGAAGCATCACCCGTTCTCAGGGAAGTGTTATGTCTATCTTTTTTATCTTTTGCACTCATGGGCAGCCTGTATAATGGCGGTTCTGTTGCACTTGTCCATGTTGGGTTTCATGGTCTAAGTTGATGAGGATGATTGACCAGGTCTCTTACTTAAGAGGGCCCTAAATCTCATTGTAGATGGTTGTGAGCTACCATGTGGTGGCTGGGAATTGAACTCAGGACCTCTAGAAGAGCAGCCAGTGCTCTCAACCGCTGATGGCTGGAGAGATGGCTCAGCTCTTAAAGGTTAGGCTCACAACCAAAGATAAGAGTTCGGTTATATTGGTCTAGCACCTTAAAAATAAATGTGTGTGTGGGGGGGCTGTCAGGCACCAGGAAAGGTGAGAACTTTTTTTTATGGTCAGTGAGCTCATCAGGGGACCAAGCAAAGCTCTCCTACTCTGAGAACCAGAAGAAGCACAGCTTGAGAATGAGTGAAAGAATTGACGATGGGAACCAGCACAATGCTTGGCACATCAGAAGTCTGTAATTGTTACCGTCCTACAACCACGGTTATCACCAACACCATCACCACTGTCTTCAGAACAGGGCTCCTATTTAAGAGCTGCCCATTGCTCAGTTCTGCAGTAAAGGGACACAGAAACTCCCCACTGAGGATGCTGGCAAAGGGGTGAAGTTGCTCCTCCCAGTTGCTTCCTGTCTACCCATCTTGCCATCATGAGGACACGATTGTATCTTCTACTTTTGCAATCTCTTGCCCTCTGCTGTAGTTCCAGCATTAATACAGCGTGTCCCTCACTTGGGGTTCATGGCAGCCTCCCCAGATGAGCAACCAGAAGACCATACACCATTTCCTCTCCAGCAAAGACTGTTTTTAGGAGACCAGCCTCTTTGTAATCAGCCCTTCTCCCTGTTTTGAAACAGGGGCGGCCATGTCTGTGGGTGGAGGGGGAGGTACGAAGGTTTGCATCTCTCTGCAGGGGGAATGAAAGGAATCTTGGAAGGAGGAATTGCCCTCAGTCCTCCATTTAAGACCTAAGTCACAGAAGGTTTTCCAGACAGCTTCCTAAATCTGTAGTTGTGCAGGCTGAACTGTGCCCCACAGTAGGGGGCTACAGCCACCTTATTGTCATGGGATATCCCTGGAGATGGCCCTGCTTGGGTCAGCTGGGTGCAATTACTTGGGAAAAGCCAACTTCACTACTAAGATTTCTGCCCAGTACCAACCAGTGGTCTTTCCGAAATAATTTATGAGGATCCCCCCATTTCTCCGACATCCTAAGTACATCTTATTTCCTTTTTGCTGGTGTATTTGGGGAGACTGTATTTCTGGAGTTCTAGGTATGGTGTAACATGTTCATGAATTGAAAGAGAAAGCTGACTTTTCAGAGGCATTGGACCCTTTCTCTTTGTGATGGAGATTATAACGGACAGATTGACAGACTGAGCAACAATAAAGAATTTTAACTGAGAGTGTGAAAAACTTGAAAAAAAGAAGATCCAGTTTCTTTACCCTAAAACGGGAAAAAATAGGAAGTCAATGGATGCCTGGATTTAAGCCTGGCACTGAGTTGGACAGCTTTGAAACTCTGTGTGTGCTTGTGCTGGTCTAGGATTCAAAAGCCACTGAGGAGAAGGCTGATTTCATCCAAGGTTTTTTAGAGATGGTGCCTGCAGGGCCACCGTGTTGAAACTGAGCAGAGACTGTGGTCAGCTGATGTTGGACTTGTGTGGTGGGAGCTGCAGGTGTGTGATGCCACCTCAGGCCCCAGTCACCATCTCCAAATAAAGTGAGTTGGGACCAGGACAGACAAGAGGAGTACTGGACCCCAAAGACAGACCTATTTATTTCTCAATTTGATAGAGTCACCTGGGGTGAGAATTACTATAGCTGTCCTTGTTAGTCAAAATGAAAATGGGTTTATGGCTGAAGAGAAGAAGAACGACAGACCCAAGAAAGAGGTGGGGGTAGGGGGAGGGAAAGAGGGAGGAAGATAAAAGGTGGGTGTAATAAGGAAGAAAAAAATCACAGAACAGCTTAGAAAATTTAAACTGGATGAGACCTATTTCCAGGTGAATTATTCAATCAAATACAGGTACTTCCCCTTTTAAAATCCATTTTGCTTCATTAATCTATTACTGATACTAAGTATACTAGAGTTTGCCAAAGAATGGGCAGTAAGGATCTGCGCAGCTGCAGTGGTGCAGCCTCGTGTGTGTGTGTGTGTGTGTGTGTGTTGTGCACACACAAGCCATCCCAGGCACGCCCAGAACCCAGGCTGAGAAAGCAACCTGGAATCCAGAGAGCCAACGGTGGAGGGAGAAAAAGCCATAATTAGTGTTAATTGTTGAGCCTTCAGTTCAAGAATAGATGCTTTGGAGAATGGAAAATGAGAACAAACATTAATTATTGAGTAGGGACTGTGGAGACAGACACTCTGGATTAAAAGGAGAGAGATAAATTGCATAATGAATGTTGATTTTCCCTCCTAGAATTGAACGGTCCAGTGGTTGAAAGGGAAAAGGGGGCTAGAACAGTCCTGAAAGCGAAACCTCCCTGAGAGTTGGGGGTGGGAGGGTGAAGGGTTTTACACACATACTTTCCATCGTGCACCTACTCACTCCCTTTGTCTCCTGGCTCCCAGGAAATCTCACAGGATTTTCCTTAGATGCTTTATTGCTACCAAAGCACACTGCTAGGAAGCCTAAGCATTTCTCTACCGGCAAAACCCCCAACCATGCCGCCTTTCCAGGAAACACACGGCTGCTTTTTCTTAAACTGGTGGGAACGGGACTAGAAATGAGGGAGTCATGGGAACCATGACCCTGTGGGTGCTGCTGGGGGGGGGGCACGATGCGTATGCGGGCTCCAGGGCCTTTGTTGTTGTTTTATCTTAATTACAATATACCAGACATACAGCGCCCCCACCCCACATTGGTAATTTCTTAACTGGAAGGAAAAACAGGGTAATTGTAGTCAATTTTGTGGACACTCTACCAACCGACTTGTCTCTGGTTGCCCTGGTTTCAACTCCAGCATGCAGCAGCTGCCCTGAGGGGTTTTCTGTATCTCCCGAGTTTTCTGTCATCAGCTATAGTCTGAATGAGGGGCGGCTGGAGCCATCCCCCTCTTCTCTACTGTCCTCTCGTGAAGGTCAGCACACACATGTTGGGTTGCATCATGACATCCCTCCTCAACAACCTGCAATTCCTTGTTGTCTGAAAGGGGGCATTTCAGCTCTAGCCTGACACACGGGCCTCCCTTGGTCTGGCCCTGGCCTGCTGCAGGCCCCAGCACCCTGTGGGGCCTGGTCCTCAGCCCACTCATACTGGGCCACATGCTCTCTGCTTCTCTCCCTCTCTTTACGTCTGTTCATGCAAGTCTCCAGCAGCACATCTTTCTCCCCGTTCTCTCTTTCCTCTCTTCTACCTATGTCGCCAAGGCCTGTGCAAATGGGAATCCTCCATAACAGCCCTTCCTAGTCTCCTAGGCTAGAGTTAGTGA
Source organism: Chionomys nivalis (assembly GCF_950005125.1). NCBI lineage: Eukaryota > Metazoa > Chordata > Mammalia > Rodentia > Cricetidae > Chionomys > Chionomys nivalis. The sequence continues at coordinate 555,511 of NC_080111.1, forward strand.
CCCCTTGAGCAGTCCTGAGTCTGAGTCATGTTGCTTGGGCCTCGATTACAGCCTTATCTCCCCTGTCTTGTGGTAGACAAAGTCGCTGGTGAATCTGTTTTTCACCTCTATTGTGAGGTACCTACACAGGAGCCACAGTGCTGGGTCCACAGCCCTGGGAAGGGAGCAAGGAAAGTGGGAAAGGCGGAGGTGGCAAGCATGTCCCAGAGGAAGAAGGTGAGTTGTGTGACAAGGTGGCTTTATATTTATTAAGTATGCCTTAGCTTTTTGTGTGCTTTTTCTTCAAAGAAGGAATTTCTGTGCCTGGTCTGGTGGTGTACACTGTGATCCCAGCCCATGGGAGGGCTACTGAGAGTTTGGGACCAGTTTGGACTAAACAGTGAACCTCTTAAACAATAGTAATAAAAATGCTAGCAGGTTCAGAGGAAAAACTTTTTTTTTTTTTAAATTTCTCTTTGACCTTTTTCTTCTTTGGGGAGTGACCATAGAGGGGTGATGATGCCATCTTTCATAGGAACCTCAAGAGGCCTTTATCAAAGGAGAGAAAACAGTCAGGTGTGGTGGCTCAGGCCTATAATCCCAGCTCTCAGGAAGCTGAGGCAGAAGGATTGGATGTTCCAGGCCTGCTTTGTAGGTAGTGAAACCCTGTCAAAGGAGAAGAACAGGAGAAAGGAAGAAGAAAAGAAGAAGAAGAAGAAGAAGAAGAAGAAGAAGAAGAAGAAGAAGAAGAAGAAGAAGAAGAGGAGGAGGAGGAGGAGGAGGAGGAGGAGGAGGAGGAGAAGGAGGAGGAGAAAGGAAAAAGAAGAGGAAGAAGAGGAAGAAGAGGAAGAGAAGAAGAAGAAGAAGAAGAAGAGGAGGAGGAGGAGGAGGAGGAGGAGGAGGAGGAAGAGGAGGGGGAGGAGAAAAGGAAGAGGAAGAAGAGGAAGAGGAGGAGAAAGAAGAAGAAGAAGAAGAGGAGGAGGAGGAGGAGGAGGAAGAGGAGGAGGAGGAGGAGGAAAGTCAGGAGAACCCTGAACATCTTGAGGAACTTTTGGTGCTGGCCATCAAGACGTGGTCAGTGCTGGTTGTGGAGGTCTTACTGCTTTCTTCATGGTGACAGCAAAGAACCTGGCTTCCCTTTGAAAACTGGGTCAAGCTGTCCCTTCTGAAGCATGAGACAGACCCGGTTGAGTCCAGTGCTAAGGCTGATGGGAATCCCCAGCAGCCACTATAAGGATTGCTTATCAGCCAGGATTAAGTGTAGGGCAGAAACTACCCAGGTAGTCATGGAAGAAACAGGGCTGTAAACCGGTTGAAACTGCCTGTGTGGTTTGAAAGAAAATGACCCCCATAGACACAGGGAGTGATATTATTGTGATATTATTGGAGGTGCAGCCTTGTTGGAGGAAGTGTGTCACTGGGGGGAGGGTTTAAGGTTTCAGAAGCTCAAGCCAGCCCCCCCCCCCGTGGCTCTCTCTCTCTTCCTGCTGCCTGTGGATCCAGATATAGAACTCTCAGCTAACTCTTCAGCGCCGTGTCTGCCTGAACACAGTCACGCTTCCCGCCATGATGACCATGGACTAAACCTCTGAACTATAAGCCAAACCCAATGAAATGTTTTTCTTTATGAGAGTTGCCATGGTCATGATGTCTCTTCATAGCAATAAAACCCTAACTAAGACAGTGCCTTCTAGCATGTTGTCTTCATGAGTTTGGTGCCAACATAAGTAGCCCCAAACTTATATGTCTCTGCCTCACTTCTGCCCTCCAAAACTCATGCAAGCAAAGCTAACTGGCAGAGCACACTTTTCATTCAATCCCCGAGCTGCAATATTACCTGGGAAATGTAGTTTTTAGCCTTCTAGCTTCTACTGCAAATGTTACCTGGGAAGTGTAGTTTTTAGTCTCCTAGAGTCTACTGTACAGGAAGGTGGGGTGTCCCACAACCACACCTAGCCAGACTTTCCTTTATTCAAACTTTCGATCTGGGATCAACAGAACTGATAACATCTGCCAGCATTCTTTCTGATGGGTTATTACCAAACACTGATTGGGCAAGAGAACAATGTGAATTATTACCACATGGGACTCTTTCTTTTTGCTTTCCTTTTCTTCTTCCCACCCAGTGGTGGATGTACTGTGGGCTGTATGATTCAGAACTGAGGTTTGGAGAAGGAAAGCAAGAACGGACAGAGTCTAGTGAATGCTGAGATCCTGTTTCAAGCTTAGAGGGCAGAATTGTTCCCACTGAGGAAGCCTCCTGGGGAAGAGGCTTATGTAGAAACAAATGCTGCTGGAGCTGGGAGGTACCTTAGAATCCATCAGTAGGCATTTTCCAAAGCATGCTCCAAAAGAAAGGTTTAGACCCATGCAACATTTTGCTAAAAAACAAAGAATGTTCAGTGATCAGTCAAATTTGGGAAAAGGCATAGCTCTGTATCTCTAAGGAGGCAATGCTGCTCCATCAGGACTCTGCTTAACTCTAGTAGTCCCCAAATACATTTGCCCTCAAACCCTTCCCCTTTCGAGGCTATTCATAAGCTTCTTGGGCACTGGTGTACCATGGGACATGTGCTAAGAAGATTGGACACCAAACCAACTTTCTTTTTTTCCACAGGAAGAAGCTGAGGTCCAAAGGAGTGAAATTATTTATTCATGATCACCAAAGTCATAGCCAGTAGATTGGGTCATAAGACCCAAGACTGTGGGCATTGACTTCAGGGGTCTTTCTTTTTCCTCACACAGACTTACTGGAAGGCATTCCTTAAATGTCTAGGCACCGTCTTTATGGCTACAGCTGCTAAGAGTTAAGCCCTCAAGGGAAACCATGCTCAGACCCATATCCTCCAACACAGAAAGGCCCTTGCCTGACCCAGGGTTCAATAGAGAAAATGAGTTATCTGTTATTGCAACATGAATTATCCTCAACCTAGTGTGTTAAAACAATAAAGCTTACTTATCTTTCACAAATTTGGGGTAGGAATTTAGGAGCAACAGAAAAGTGGGATTCTGGTACAGTCATCATTAGGGTTCAGTCAAAATGTCAGGGAGGAGTTTGGTAATCTAAAGGCCTAGCCTGGAACTAACCTCTTGGAGACGGAGGCAGGAAGACATTGTGAGTCCCAAACCAGCCAGAGTGACACAGACCAAACCAAACTAACAACAAAAACATCTACAAAATGTCCTCCTATTCACACTGCAACTTGATCCCCACCCTGTGCCATGGAACTGAAGAGCAGCCAGAACATCAGAGGTGTTTGGGCTTTACTCCCCTGGGGTGGGCTAATTTCTGAGGCGATGAAGGGTATTCTCAAGCTCCTGAGTGTGCGTCAGTCACTGTAGGAGTGAGTTCTTAGGACTCAAGTGTACTAACTTGCATCCCTTTGACTTTTCCTTCATCCTAAGCTTCCCCTTACCCCCATCAGGCAGATGCTGATGCTGTGCTCCGGGATTCCTCAGTCTCCAGAACAATGGATCAAAAGAAGTCTCTGTTCTTTTCAGATCACTCAGTCTCACGTATTCTGTTATGGAAACCGTGGTAGTTTGAATGTAATTGGCCTGTTTTTTCAGTTCTGCTTTGGTCCAGTATTTCCTCGCTACGCTTCCTTCTCCCTGCGTTTTGGAATGGTAATGTGTATTCTGTGTCATTATGTGCATTTTTGCATTATGATATTATTACAAGCATATGGGGGCCAGGAGTGGAATGTGGCAGTTTGGATATAATTGACCCTCATAGTCTCAGAAGGAGTGGCACAGTTAAGAGGTGTGGCTTTGTTGGAGTGGGTGTGGCCTTGTTGGAGGAAGTGTGCCACTGTGGGATGGGCTTTGAGGTCTCCTATGCTCAGATACTGCCAAGTATCTCAGTCGATTTCCTGCAAGATGTAGGACTCTCGGCTACTCCTCCAACATCATGTCTGCTCACATGCCACCATGTTCTCTGCCATGGTAATAACGGACTGAACCTCTGAAACTGTAAGTGAGCCACTTCGATGAAATGCTTTCTTTATAAGAGTTGCTGTGGTCATGGTGGCTCTTCACAGAAACAAACAACAACCCCCCTCCAACAACAACAACCCCAAAACACAACAAAACACATGCACATGAAACCCTACACAAAACACAACAACAACAACAACAACAACCTCTAACTAAGACAGCACCAGACAGTGGGCTAAGACCAGACTCTGTTTCCAAAGCCGTACACCTTACTTCAGTCCATATCAGTATAAGGCATGAGCCATTATATCCTTTTGAGGCGAGATATGTCAAGTAATTTGTAGACATGCGTTAAAACCACTACACCAGGAAAGATCGCAGGGGGAAGGCTGCAATTAGACAACAAAACAAAACAGCAAGAGTAAAACAAACAAACAAGCAAGCGGAAAACTCACTTTGGGCTGAAACTCCATTTAGGGCAAGGCTGAATGCTAGTTAAGAACTCTGAAAGGATTAGGAATTGAAGTCTGTATGGAACCTGAGGTTCCAACTTGAATTCTTGGCACAGACGTCTTTGGATATCTCTCAGTGTGAAACCAGTGAAGAGAAGAACTCTGGAGAGGAAATGCATGCTGCTGGCGGCGGGACAAGAAGAATATTTGAGGATTTGTATCAGGGATAAGCAATCCAGAGAGCGTAACCAATGTTTGACTTAGACGCTTCCAAGCCAGCTTTTCCTTTCCTAAACCTTTGAATTCTGGGAGTGTCGCAATATAGCCCAACATGAGCGAGTGAGCCAAATTACAGCTCTAGTCTTGACATCTTTCCCCTTCTCCTCCTTTTAAAGGTTATATTCATCTCTCTCTGCTGTCTGAAAGCAAACTATCATGATCTAATTGCCTAAGAATTTATTCCCAAATGCTTGTTGACAGAGCCTTACAGTTTCGGGAACATCAGAGGTATCATATTTCCTCTGAAGATTTTTTTTTTTAATATTAAAAAAACCCAACTGTGTTCCCCCAAGAACTTTCCTGTGTGGCACCTGGGATATTCAGTCAATCAACACGCATTTCTTGGACACAGGATAGAGAGGAGGTTTCCCTGGGACTCATATATTAGCGAGCCAAACTGAAAACAGATGCAGAACAATCCAAAATCACAAAGGTAGGACTAAGAGAGAGGAAAGCCGCGAGGTTGCATCTAGGTGGTTGTACGGAGAGAGGTGAAATTATTCAGGGAAATGTCCTAGAAAGGATGAACTTAGAGCTTGTCTAAATATTTGGGGGGTGACTCAGGAAAGTGCCTGGAGAGAAAAGTCCAGAAACTGAACATTCGGGCCATCAAGGGATGATGGAGGGGTCACTGGAGGGCAGGCGGGAATGTGTGGGAGGCGATACTGAGAGGGAGGTGGGACATTGCCTCTAGGGTATAGTCAATAGTGGATCTCTTGCCTCGTGTGTGGGAGGCCCCGGATTCCATTCCTAGCACCAAAATTAAAATAAGTAAGTAAAATAAAGTTTAAAAGATGGATCTGAGCATCTGAACAAAGCTGGGTTTTCAGAGTCTCTTGTGGTAGAACAAGTCTTTTGCAAAGGGGAAAGGACTTTCAATATACTCTTTGTCAGATCAAATCAAAGATCTAAAGATCAACACCCCCCCCCCAGATCCACAAACAACTCGGAATAACAACAAAAATACCCTTCAGGGGCTAGAGAGATGGTTCAGCAGTTAAGAACACCGACTGCTCTCCCAGAAGACCAGGGCTCAACTCTCAGCACACGGCCATCTGAAACTCCAGTTCCAGAGGATGTGACGCCCTCTTTTGGCCTCTGAGGGCACTGCATGCACCTGGTGCACAGACACGGATGCAGGCAACATCCGAAACCCATAAAATAAAATCAGTACAGCCTCAAAAAAAGTGCTTCAATTAATGAAATCTCTTAGAAAGGTAGACCTGTTCTTTGGATCATTGTAGGAGGATGTGAGTTTAAGATATTTCCTCATGCTGGGCGGTAGTGACGCACAACTTTAATGCCAGTACTTGGGAGGCAGAGGCAGGTGGATCTCTGTGAGTCTGAGGCCAGCCTGGTCTACAGAGAGAGTTCCAGAACAGCCAGGACTACACAGAGAAACCCTATCTCGAAAAATCAAGAAGAAAAATAATAGATATCTTTTCTCCTTTTGAAGCACCATCTAGTTATCTTTAAGACTGAAGGTCAACCAAGCACACTAAGGAAAAGATGGAGAAAGACTGCCTAACTGATTCATTCAGCAAGAGCACAATGGATGCTTTTGAATTTGAGAAGCAAGCGGATTGAGTGTGTTGTCCTTAGGACTAGGAGAAGATACAGGCAAGTCTCCATTTATTTAGCCTAAGTTTTATTTTTCCTTCTAGCTCTGAAATTGGGATTTGCTGGGACTCAAACTCGGTACTCTGTGCGTGCCAATCAAACACTCTATCCCAAGTCCATTTCAGTCCCCGAACTCTTTTTCAGCGAACAGTTGCTGTGATTTTGCTTCTTGTGTTAGGGACCGTGATGGGAACTGGGGATACTGAAGTGTCTGATGCATCATAACTCCTGTGGCCACAGCCAACATAATGCTTCAACGTTTCTGTCTTGAGCCGGGCGGTGGTGACGCATAACTTTAATCCCAGCACTCGGGAGGCAGAGGCAGGCGGATCTCTGTGAGTTTGAGGCCAGCCTGGTCTACAAGAGCGAGTTCCAGGACAGGCTCTAAAACTACAGTGAAACCCTGTCTCGATAAAACAAAAAACAAAACAACAACAACAACAAAAAACAAAAACATTTCTGTCTCTCCTGGTTGCTTTTGAATTGTCCAAAGAGAAACTATTTCTTCTGGACAAATGTGAGGCAGGTGAAAGTCCCCTTTGCTTCCCTGCTGTTACACCAGCTGTCCCAACTGCCTCACTCCTGCTCCAACAGACTCAGACCCAAGATATTTAAAAAGTCATCTTCTGGGATAACCCAAATGCTGATGGGAGTTCTCGGGTGCTGAGTTCAGAAGCAAATGCATCACACTTCCCAGAAATCCCCACAATGAGTGGAACTTGCAGCAACAGACACAGGCTATGAGATGCAGTCAGGGGGATGGCTCTCTGCCCTCCCCCACGCCATGTGTGCATCTGTGTGTGTTGTGTGTGTCTTGTCATTTTGGGTGAGCAACCATGAACACAGAAAACATCACCAGGCTACACAGAGGACAAGCTAGGGCCATGGAAATCTGGCCCTGAATCCAGGACCTGCTCATTAAGATAGTTGTGACGTAATTCACCCATGCGTGCAGCTTTTAATCTCCTTCATCAAGGGGCCTGCTGGCTGCACAGCCCATGCAAGCCCATCCTGATGGTTTCTGGGGAGGCTTAACACTCATCACCCTCTGACTTATTTCTTTTTTTTTTCCTTTGCAAAATGGCTATTGCCCAGAGCCAGCGTCTCTTTTCCAAAAGGTTGCTGTGCCAAAAGGGGTTTTGGAAACTGCCCTGCTGTCTGTCAGGAGCCAGGTGACTCACAGCGGTGAACAAACACACATAACGAGGATGCCTGATTGGATTACCAATTAACCACTCCACCTCGGGAACGTGGTTGGAAAGAAGAGAAGAGGCCGTGTTTCGTTTGGGCAAATACCAAAAGGGCTTTATCATCCTGATCAAGGCACCAGCATGGGTATACTAGAGTCCTCCCAAGCCATCCCTCTGCAACTCCTGTCTCCAGATGTTCCGGCAAGAGGGAACTTGTTCCTTGAACATAGGGTTATTGTGTCTGGACCACAGAGGAACCTCTGTGTCAGGGAGTGGGAGAAGCTGGCTGCTTCTTGTCTGCTGCTTTTAACGATGCCTCTGCTGCCACTGGGAGCCTTTGGAAACCGAAGGTAAAACATTCCCCTCTGAACACAAGCCTTCCCTGGAGTGTGTGCTATCTTACCTTGTCCTAGTGGGAGCACCTCTGCTCCTGTGCGCCTCACGAGAGACTGGCGGGAGTTTTCACCATCCGTACTCAGCAAGAAGTGTCCCAGTGTGGGATCTCTGGAGTTTTCTTGAAAATAAACATACATGCAAACAGCATTAGCCCTAGTGCAGGTGAGGGAGGCCGAGCCTGGCTTTGCTGCTCTAAGCCCAGGTGGGCTGTGACTGGAGATGCTTGTGTGTTCTCCGGTTGCCAGGGCTCACCGAGGCACTCGGCACAGCGGGCTTATTGTCTAGGCCCTGTCTTCTGGGGGCCAGGATGAGGTGGAGATAAAGGGGCTCCCACGAGCCACACCACAGCATGCAGAGTCTGGATGGAGGTAGCAGGGCTAGGCCAGGAGGGCACTCTCCAGTTGAGCGTAGCCTGGGTACAGGATTTGGTGATTCTTGCTTTTGCTTTTCCTCTCCGTAGATGCTTTTGTGTGGCATTGCACATGTGTGATCACAGGCTAGGACTGAGCTCTGGGACTACACAGGAATTGCAGCCCAGGCTGCACAGAGAAGCCATCTGTCCCTTGGTCACTTGCAAAGACTCAAGGTTTATGTAAATTTACTATGAAAGGAAAATGTACGTTTCTCCTCTGTCCCAGCACAGAAAAAGACTGTGACCCTCTCACCAAGCAATCCTCTAGCAGACAACAGTGGAGCTTCCTGTACTTCTGGCCATTGCTGCTACTGCTACCTGGAGTAATCACCAGATTCCTCAGGTTCCAGGCTTAGATTCACAAGGCTCTCCCCATTTTAACTGTGGACTGCAAGCCCCCATTTGTGGCCTGTGCTTCTAACTCACCAGTTATGAGTGGGGCTTCCATGATTCCCTCCTTGAAATTGATACTTTCTTAGACACTCACAGAAGGCCCTAGGTTTACTAATGTGTTAGAAGGAGCCCAACAGCCAGATGATGAGGTGCACAGGGCAGGGTCTGGGAGCTTCTGTATCCTCTCTGAGCATATGTGACCCCTTAGTGTAAACTTCATCATTTTCAGAGAGGTTTCCTCATGAACAAGAAGAAACTTCTATCTGGAAATTCCATGGGTTTTTAGGTCTGTGACAGAAACCAGGGACAAAGGCTAAATATAGTTCATATCATATTACTCTTACTTTTCCTGCTTCTAAGGCAAAGGGGCAGCAGTAAGTCAGGCCTCCAGCTGGAGTGGATGCTGAGGGGCAAATGCATAATTCACTTGCAAGCATATAAATGTGCATAAAGGTACAAACGCATGTGCATACATGTGCAAACTCCCAAAAGACAAATGTACATACGCACAGCCATATACATGCAGGCATGCAAGCTTATACGCATGTCACATTCCAACAAGGGCACAATGCACTGAAACACGCACTCTGTTGCAGGCTTGAATGCACCTCAGACATGCACTGTCGTATGCTTAGACACATATAGGCATGCATCATGCACACAACACACACATGTACTGAAATGGACAGATTAGCATACATATACCGTCACACACTCTGAGATTCGTGGCCATACGAACACTCACACACATGCACACACACCCAGCGTATACACTTGGGATTCCTTGTCTCAGTTATGGCTGTGTTATTCTGGTCTAATAACATTCTCCCTTTATGAGAATCTCCAAGACTAGGTGTGTTTGTGTCCGCTGTAATTTTTCTGGGGCTATTGACCTCCAGGGTGGCCCTTGGTGAAGCAGGGACAGTAGTTAAGCTTAGGCCATTTGTATCATGGATAAGGGGATAAAACTGAGAAAAAAAAAAGGCTCAACAGCATTTGTGGGGAAAGGAGGAGAGGGAAAGAAGGGGTTTGATTGTGACGACCTCAACCCTAAACAGAGAAACTGAAAACACAGAACGGAGTTATTGACTTACATATTTAATTCATGCTTCCGAGAATTCAACCTCACGTGCTTTGGGGACAGAATGAGAGGTAGGAGAGACAGATGGGGCAGGGAGAGAGCAGCTGATTTAAATAGCCAGTTTCTAAGTATCACGAAAGGATAGGAGTCTAGCTGTTGTTTCCCTGCGGCTCTCAGCCCTGTTCCCTAGTGAGAGTTGTTCCTTCTTCCTTCCACATGGCTAACTCCTTCATGTGGTGCTCCCCAGAGGAGGACATGGCCCAAAGCTCTGCGGGAGGAGGGATGGCTCTGAGGAGCGTGGGCTGCATTTAAAAAAAAAACAGATTAAGATTTATTATTTATTGGTTTTATTTTATGTGCATGAGTGTTTTGCTTACATGTATCCATATATGCTACGTGCATGCCTGGTGCCTGAGGAGGCCAGGAGAGGGTTCCAGATCCCGTGGAAATGGGGTTACAGACACTTGGGTGCTGGGAACAGGCCAGGAATCCCCTGAAAGCACAAATGCTCTTAATCCCTGAGCTGACTCTTCAGTCTCTCAGCTGCATCTCTTTGATGACAGACTGTCAGTTTCCAGGATGGCTCCTCTTGAGATTTTTAGGGTAATTCAGACTCTTAGCAACATTTGCATCCTGCACTGTCTTGTTCTAAGTAAGCCCTGTCCCCGCTGCCCCTGCACTGTCTTGCGGTGCTGCATTTGATCTTGGTCACTCCTTGACTGCCTGTGTCTATGTGGGGCTCAGTCACAGAGGACATGGTTTGCCCTGCCTCACCCTACAATAGGAAGGCAGCATCTTTTCCCTCCCGGGAACAGGCCTCAGGTCCGCCCTGGCCTGGAGGATGATTTCCCTCTGGAAGCTTTATCTGCTGCCAGGTCCACAGGATCCTGTGCCCAGGGAAGTTCTGGCTGCAGCAATGTTAAGTATGTCTACTGAACCCAGGTGTGTGCGGCACAGGAGTTCAGGGAGCCACATCATCACGTGTGACTGCCGGAAGGAGGCAACAGGTCGCTGGTGTATACTGATGCAGCCAACTCTCCAAACAAGTCAGACTCTTTAGGGGGACGGCTGAGCATTAATTTCACCAATACAACTGGGAATACCACCATTTCCCCTTTTGGTGGGGAATCTAGACAGGAGCCACAGAAAAGAATGGGGTACGGTTTCCACGCACCCCAGAATGATTACCTGGTTTTTCTGGCAGTGCTCTCTCACTTGGGTCACCTGTGGGACTGCTGCAGCCTGAGGTCCTGGGGCTGTCCATGTCCCTCTGGATCTTTGAACTTTTGCGTTCTTTAATTGGGAGTGGGAGACCCGCTGGTTGGTCCTCGCTCTGGACCAGGATATCACCATCTCCTAAAGCAAAGCCGGAAACTCGTGAGTGGAAAAGCTCTGGAACCGGGAAGACCAGTTTGTGGCTTTTCTGGCTTGGTTGATAGTCGCTGGTGTTGGGGATAATGGTTCTGATTGTTTTCAGTTCTGTTTCTCCTTTCCAGACCTGCTCAGGGGAAGGGGGCTGAAGAGTGAAATTGCTCTTGGCAAGAACAGGAGCCCTTCCTCGAGGGGAGGAGTGGGGAAGTGGTAGCTGTGACTCTCTTATAGACAGGACCCAGAGATGGGGATGAGCCTGAGAGATTGCAGACTCCCCAGTCTGAAGGCTCAGGGGATTTTGATTATAGGATACAGTTTTCTTTCCTTTTGAGACAGTATCTGATTGTGCAGCCCAGTCTGGCCTTAAAGTGCGGTTTCTCTGCCTCACTTTCCCAAATGCTGGGGTCACAGGCCTATGCTACCCTACCCAGCTGGATACAGATTTCTGATGACAAAGCCAATGATCACATTCCCTTCTCAAGCTATGTTGTAGACAAAGTACAGATGTATTGATTCAGGATAGACTGGATACCCATATATAGCATGAAATATAATTGCTTTTAATAAAAACATGGCATCAGATATCAGGGGGTGAAAGCTGAGAGATCAGAGAAGCAGAGCAGCCGGCCACTAGAGAGACCTTTTACCTCTATCGAATCCTCAAACCAAAAGTGTGATCCTGTCCTCAGACTGCGTCCTCAGACTGCATCTCCAGACTGCACTGAGCTCTGTCTTCTCCCGCCTTATAATCCTTTCTCTGCCTAAACACATCACTCCTATCTCCACCTCCCTAGTGCTGGGATTAAAGGTGCGGCACTTTAATCCCAAATACTGGGAGTAAAGGTGTGAGCCACCACTGCCTGGCCTCTAGAGGCTTGACTCTGCACTCTGATCTTCAGGCAAGCTTTATTTGTTAAAACACAAAGTATCACTACACTCATATCCTCACTATGTCCCTTATGTAAAGTGACATTTAGCATTTACTTATAACCTACATGCGTCCCCTTGTATACTTGTCTCTAGGTTTCTTATAATAGCTGATATACTGTAAATGCTATGCAAATAGTTGTTATATTGTACTGTTTAGGGGAGAAGAGCAAAAAAATAAAAATAAAAAAGAGCAGGTGTTTAGTACAGTTGATTTTTTCCCCCAAATATTTTTGATCTGTAGGTGGTTGAATCTGTGGATGCAGAGTAAACATATTGATTTGGAGGGCCAACTATACCACCCTCCAGATGGTAGACAGAAGGCCACAGGACTGTTTGAAAACGTACTCCAGAAAGCATGTTTTAACCCTTCATCTCCATTCTGTCTTCTCCACTGCAGTATGGACTGTTCTGGGGTGACAGGACCTGGGACCACACCTACAAAAGCTTGGCTTGTCTGTCAGAGATGAGGGTCTGATGGTCTTTGTTTCACATTTGACACAACTATTGCATTTAGTCTTAAAAACTGGCTTCACGTGAAATCTTAAAATTTCACAGGGTGTTTATTTATTATAAATGGAAGAAGTATTTTTCCCCTCCTTCCTTAGGCAGGGTCTCTCTACATAGCCCTGGTTGTCCTGGAACTCACTATGTAGACCAGGCTTGCCGTGGGACAATGGTCTTGTACCCTGTAAAGATTTGTTACTTGTATTTTAATAAAACGCTGATTATCCAGTAGCTAGGCAGGAAGTAGAGGTGGGCAATGAGAGCAGGAGAATTCTGGGAAGAGGAGTCAGTCTGCAGGCGTCACCTAGATACAGAAGAAGCAAGATGAGACTGACTCTCTTATAAAAGGTACCAAGTCACGTGGCTAACACAGACAAGAACTTTGGGTTAATGTAAGATGTAAGAGTTAATAAGAAGCCTGAGTAATAGGCCAACCAGTTTATAATTAATGTAGACCTCTGTGTGTTTCTTTGGGACTGAACGACTGCGAGACTGGGCAGGACAGAAACCTCTGTCAACAAATGGGCACCAATTTGTTGTAGGAGGCTACTTGTTTGTTTCTTGACTGCTCAGCCCCAAAATAAGCACACAGAAACTGTATCAATTAAATCACTGCTTGGCCCATTAGCTCTAGCTTCTTATTGGCTAACTCTTACATCTTATTTTAACCCATTTCTATTAATCTCTGTATCGCCACATGGCTGTGGCTTACCAGGTAAAGTTCCAGCCAGTGTCTATCTCTGGCAGGGCTAAATGGCTTCTCACTGACTCTGCCTTCTTTCTCAGCATTCAGTTTAGTTTTCCCTGCCTAGAGAAGTTCTGCCTTGCTATAGGCCAAAGTGGTTTCTTTATTCATTAACCAATAAAAGCAACACATAGACAGAAGGACCTCCCACATCATTGCTGGCCTTGAACTCACAAGGATCCGCCTACCTGCCTTTGCCACCCAAGTGCTGGGTTTAGAGGTGTAAGCCACCGTTCCTGACAGTATTTTCACGGTGGAGAAATCTGGCAGACACCATATTTGACCAAATACAGTTTGCATCACTTCCTATGGAACACGCTGTCACTGATGTCATAAGAACTAACTTGGAAACCTGAGGTACCCATGAGCAACTGTCATTCTAGCACTCAAGAGATAGAACGGGAGGATCAGTAGTTCAAGGTCATCCTCAGATACACAGTGAGTTTGGAGACAGCTTGGGCGGTATTTCTACTTGAGATTCCATCTCAAAAAACCAAACCAAGTTTGGCGGTGGTTGGTGTACATATCTTTAATCCCATATCTTTGGGAGGCAGAGGCAGGTGGATCTTTGAGTTTGAGGCAGGCTTGGTCTACAGAGCTAGTTCCAGGACATCCAGGGCTACACAGAGAAACCTTGTTTTGATAAACCAAACCAAAACCAAACCAACCAACTAAACAAACAGAACACCACAAACAACAACAACAACAAAATCCCAAACCAAGCCAAACAAACTCAACTACATCAGCAACAACAACAATCCACAGGACAGGACAAAACCATGCCTAGAGAATTCTTAGAGGTTAAAAGACCCTGAAGACAGGTGAGAACTAAATGCCACACATGGTCAGGTTAGCTCTGTTTTACCAATGCAACCAGAAAATATTATGGAGAGCTGATTCAGTGAGTAAGTAATTTCCAAGCTAGATGCTGTTAGTTGTGTTGAAGCTTGTGGGGTTAAGGCAGTGACCGCCAGGAAAAACAGCCGTCTTCAAGAGGCTGGGGGTGAACTAACCTCCCCGAAAGACTTTCTCTCTGTGGAGGACCCTCCTGTGTCTTGCCTTGTCTCCTTTTAGAGTGAGGTTCCTGTGAGATGCTGGAGGGAAAAAGGAACTACCTTGAAGTGAGGGTGTGTCCTGGCCACTGGCCACTGGGAGATGCACAGTTATCCCCCTGGGCCTTTCTAAGTACAGACGCTTCAGGGGAGGCCGCCATAAAGTTGTGGCTTCTTCTGGTTCTGGATCGGATTCAGGGTGCTGAGCACCTAGAAGGCAAAGAAAAGTAAGTTGTTTCTGGCACGAGCCTTGTCTTTGTGGAGACCCATCTCTTCCTTGCTTGCATGATGGGGTTTAGTTAAATAAATCTGTATCCATTCTGTGACTCCAGGGTTGACCATGTGATTGAGCTTGGATTATAAAAGGACTACATTATCTTAGCCACAGTGATTGGTTCCAGGGAAGGGCCACAGCCCAAGCCAGACTGTCCCTCCCTCCCCTCCTCTTCCCCTCCCTCCCTTCCTCTCTCCGTCTTTGGGTGATGCTGAGGAGGGACACATTCCCCAAGAAATTCAACAAAACAATCTCCTGTAAAATTTCCAGAAGTCGATACTCTATAAGAAATCAGAAGCAATTTCTGTTGAAGTTTCTAGAAGCTCCGAGTCCCTTAAAATGGGGGTTATCTTTTGTCCCAAAGTGACCAGTGAGGTCCCAGGAGCAAGGGCAAAGCAAAACAGCTTAGTTAGGGAATTTCCCCTGTGGCATGGGCCAGCACGGGAATGGTGGCTCTCGAGTCTCCTCCTCTAGGTGCCTACTTCAGCTGGACCTGTTCTCCTAGATCATGTTCTCATAGTCCTGACAAGGACTGTTGAGATTGTATTTTAGATAATGAAATAATTTTCAAAATCGAAAGGATTAGCCAGGTGGTGGTGGTGCACACCTTTAATCCCAGCACTTGGGAGGCAGAGACAGGTGGATCTCTGTGAGTTTGAGGCCGGCCTGGTTGACAGAGCAAGATATAGGACTGGCTCTGTGAAACACTGTCTTGAAAAAAATCAAAAAACAAACAATATATATATATATATATATATATATATATATATAGAGAGAGAGAGAGAGAGAGAGAGCTCAAAAGAGTCTTTATATATATTATATATTATATATTTTTATATTTATAAAATATAAATATTTTATATAAATTAAAATATATTTTATATATATATAAAGACTCTTTTGAGCAAAGTTTTTCTTTTTATAAAATGAAGGTCCAAATAGCCAATAATTGCTTTTAGTTTGGCTGCCAGGATATTCAGTTAAATAAATCTAATGTTTAACCTAAAGCCCTAACTTCATCCAAGTTGTCTGATAATATCCATCTCTCTGATCTTTTTAATCAAGCTTTTTGTCCCAGGCAGTTTTATGTCATCTTGACACAAGTTAGAGTCATCTGAAAGGAAGGAACCTCAACTGAGAAGATGTCTCCATGAGATCCAGCTGTAGGGCATTTTCTTAGTTAGTGATTGATGGGGGAGGGCCCAGCCCATGTTGGGTGGTGTCATTGCTGGGCTGCTGGTCCTGGATTCTATAATAAATCAGACTGAACAAGCCATGGATAGCAAGTCAGTAAGCAGCTCTCCTCAATGGCTGCTGCAGCAGCTCCTGTCTGCAGGTTGCTGCCTGTTTGCCCTGCCTTGCTTTCTCCTCAATGGAGGAAATGTGACTGGGTATGTAAGCAATAGAAACCTTTTCCTCTCCAAGTTGCTTTTGGTGGTGGTGTTTTGCTATAGTAATCCTAACTAGGACATTTTTCCCCCATTTCCATTTTTAGTTGCTTTTTTTTTTTTTGTATTACATAATTCTTTTGTAAGCTTCCAGAGCATTTATACTATCTAAGGCACACGGGAGTTATTTATGTATCTGTCTGTCTTCTTTTCCTAGTTTAGAAGCAAGAAAGGCTCAGCGTAGACAACTGAATCCGGTACGGATTTTCCTTTGTTTGCTCTTTTCCTGAGGACGAACTCAGCCAGCACTTCTGGAAGGGTTGGACCAGCAGGGATCCCGACTTCTAACCCTTTCTGACTTGACCAAGTTCCTCAGAAGTGCCGTCGGCAGGGGACCTACCTCTCCCGCAGGCCTTTTCTTTGGAGGCCTGGGGGACATGGAAATGAATCTCCATTGGAATAATGAAGAGCTCCATTGGGGGTTCATTGGCTTTAAAACGGCTCCTCAGGGGGTTGAAGACTCTGGGTGATTCTTCTGAAATAGGAGGTAATTTCAGAGCGTTTGGCGCCTGGAGAAAGTTTAAACACAAAACCAAAGTGATCGGTATCAGAACTGCTGCCTGCGGAGGGCTGAATGATACAGTATCTAAATGTGTTTCTTGCTAAGAGAGCAAAGGTCATGGATGGGCTGGGAGCCGGTGCTGATTGCTCTGGCGTGTGTTGGGAGTGTTGCTTTGATGTCTCCAGAGAGCTCCGAGTATGTACTGCCTGCCTGACTCTTCTGAGATTTATCCAGACTTGTAATTCCAGCCCATGGGAAGTGGAGGCAAGAGGATCAGGAGTTCAAGATCATCTACAGTCAAATGGCAAATTCAAAGCCAGCTTGGGCTGCCCCAAACTTTCCTTTCCCCACCATAAAAGCCTTTGAGAATAATAGTCTCTATTGTGACAGGGAGAACGGTGTGGATTGAAGTGCTGGGACTTCTGTGTACTGACGTTCTTAAGAGGTTAAGCAAAGGGAACAAGGAGCAGAACACTGTTCAACGAAGGGGCCCAGAATGGAACTGGTTCCCCTTGGTAACAACTTCTTCCTCTCCTCCTCTTCTTCTTTTTGTTGCTGTCTTGTTTTGTTTTTCGAGACAGGGTTTCTCTGTGTCGTCTTGGCTACCTTAGAATCACTCTGTAGACCAGGCTGGCTTTGAACTCACAGAGATCCGCCTGCCTCTGCCTCCTGAGTGCTGGGATTAATTAAAGGTGTGCACCACCACGGTTGGACGTCTTTCGGTAACTTTTTTTTTACATCCCAAAGTTTCCCCTCCTTTCTCTCCTCCCAGTCGTGTGTGTGTGTGTGTGTGTGTGCGTGCGTGCGTGCTCACATGTCCTGCCTATCCATTCCTCTGTTTCCCTTCAGAAAAGGGCAGACCTCCCATGATATCAGCCAGCCATGGTATAACATATTGCAGTGAGACTAGGCACCTCCTCTCCTATTAAGACTGGATGGGGCAATCCTGTAGGAGTAATGGGGGCTCTTTTTTGGTAGTGGAGTCAGAGACAGTCCCCACTCCCACTGTTAGATGTCTCACAAGGGGGCAAAGCTACACAACTGTAACATATATGTAGGGGGCCTAGGTCAGTCCCGTGCAGGCTCTCTGGTTGTCCGTTCAGTCTCTGTGAACTCTGATGAGCCCGGATTAGTTGATTCTGTGAATTTTCTTGTGGTATCCTTGACCTCACTGGCTCCTACAATCTTTCCTCCCCATCCTCCACAGGATTTCCCCAGCTCCCTTTGGTAATTTCTAAGCCTCAATTTCTTCCTTAAAGTAAGAGGAAGAAGTCTTACCACCCATGCTGCAAAGTTGGGAGATATAAATGAATTAGTATATGTAGTCACAGTAGTGTTTGGAATGTGGATTGTTTTTATGACTTGTGCAGTGTGTGTATGTGTGTGTGTGTGTGTGTGTGGTATGTCTGTATGTATGGTGTGTGTGTGTGTTTGGATTGTGGTGTGTGTGTGTGGTAAGTCTGCATGTATGTGTGTGTGAAGTGTTTGTGTGTGTTGTAGGGTATGTCTGTATGTATGGTGTATCTGTGTCTGTGGCAGTGTATGTGTGTGTGTTGATGAGGGTGGAGCTTGGTGCATGTTAGACAAACACCTTACTACTGAGTTGCCTTCCCAGCCTCTGTTTCACTGTGTAATCCAGGCTGGCTTTGAACTCACAACTCTCCCTCCTTTACCTCGTGAATGGCCTCGCCACACTTGGAATCTAAGATATTTGCTAGAGGATGGATTTCTTCCTGTTAGCGTTTAGCACTCAGTTTGGCCCCTAGTGGAAAAATCTCAGCCTCTGATCATGTTGTCACATGAACACAATTAAAGAGTCATCGTGCCAGCTTTAACGACTCGTTTGGCTTGGCTTCTACTTCCTATCTTCAAACACACACACGCACATGCGCACACACACACTCACTCACAACCGTATGTATAATATTACCCCATTTCCAGTCATTCAGAAATTGCAGAACACTTCACTTTTTGTTTGCAACATTTAACATATGAATTTACTGCTTTGAGATGTGTAAGTGCTAGTTTTCAGAGGAAGAAAAAAAATAAAGATTTTCTGTTTTCCCCCAGTGCTTAAAAGGAAAAAAAAAATCGGGAATCAGAAACACACATAAGCATCCTACATGTTTGGTGCTGATTGAGGAAGGAAATTCTATCCAATTTGTGCAGAGTAATATTTATAATTTTGAAACATTAATAAAATGATTAGCCAAACACACACACAAGATCTCTGTTCCTAGAGACCCTCCCCACACAGGTGCTGCCCACCAACGGCCCTGCTTTGAATACGGACCTTGTGGGTTCTGTTTCACAAGGGTCGCATTGAGAAAGCCGTGTGGGAACTCAGACTTCTTGTGTAAGGGATGGCTGAAGAAGCCAAGCCTTAATTTCTTTATTCTAATTAGAAATTGACACAGGGTTTTAACACAGTGAAAAATGTTGCTTTCCTGTGTTGAATGAGTGCCTGGGACTCAAAGGCACCCCTTTCCTCTGTGCCTGGCTCAGGTGAGGGCTGGCTAGGTGTGAGAGCTTAGGCCCGTGTTGATCCCGTGGTGATGCAGGAGTTCAGGTTTGCTCTTTACTCCTGGCCCGACGGAACCTGGGAGACGACTGAGACTCAGGACCACCCAGAGTCCTGAGCAGAATGAAAACAGCATCCCTTTACCTAAATTGCGTACGGTCCTTCAGAGACACCTTCAGATGGTAATGGCCTGTCCGTATTCACACAGCAGCTACGGGGCAGAACATTTTGGAGTTTCTTCTACATGTCTTATCCACCATTGATGTTTCCCAAATGCCAGCGTTCCATACAGAATCATGAGGGAGGGTCAGGTCAGAGATGGCCAGAGTCATCTTTTCTTTTCTTTTCTTTTCTTTTCTTTTCTTTTCTTTCCTTTCCTTTCCTTTTCTTTATGACTTACTGTTTTTATTTCTTGTGCATTGGTGTTTACCTTTGTTTGTGTCTGTGTGAAGGTGTCAGAGCCCCTGAAGCTGGAGTTAAAGATGGTTGTGAGCTACTATATAGAAGCTGGGAATTGAGCCCTGATCCTGTGGAGGGGCAGTAGTCAGGGCTCTCAACTGCTGAGACATCTGTCTAGCCCCTGGCCAGAGTCACCTTAAGGAAGAAAGTGTTTTTCACCTTCTAAAATTTTTATCACATTTATTTTTTGATTTTATACGTGAATGGGCACCTGTTACTGTGCGTGTGGACGTCAAAGGACAATTTGTGGGAGTTAGCCCTGGAATCCTACTGTGTGAGTCCCAGGAATTGAGTCAGGCTGTCAGGCTTGGTGGCAAGAGTCCTTTAAAGCTGCACCGTCTTGCTGGCCCGATTTTTGACATTTTAAAAAAAGATTTATTTATTTATTATGTATAGAGTATTCTGCCTTCACGTAGGCCTGCAGGTCAGAAGAGGGCGCCAGATCTCATTACAGGTGGTTGTAAGCCACCCTGTGGTTGCTGGGAACTGAATTCAGGTCCTCTGGAAGAGTAGCCAGTGCTCTTGACCCCTGAGCCATCTCTCCAGCCCTGTTCTTGACTTCTGAAAGGAGTTCATACGCTTACCAAATTATCCTACATTAGCAAAGTTGACTGAGTGTCAACTGAGTGAAATAGCTCGACTCAGTTTCCTTAGCATTTGTAACTGGTAGTGAACCAGCTGCTCACAGGCTCAAGTTCTGCCCATACGTGTTTAGAAAGACTCCCTGTCTCCTCACACGACAGGGTTCTGTTGTTCCCAGGAGTGATGGGGGCTGCCGAATCACTCCAATTTCCAACAGGAAACTGCCACAGCACCTCATCCCAGCTCCGCCTCGTGAGTTCAGAGACATCTCTCTAAGTTATTTAATTTCTAGAATGGAATTAAACACACACAGACACGCACATACATTTGCACACACACATACAGATACACACATGTGCATACACACATACACACTTGTTGACACAAACACACACACATGCACACACACATACACACAGAGACACACGCACACACATATGCACACACATTTGCAAACACAGGTCCACGCACACTCCCCTACCTTTTTTTTCTTTGTTTCCCCAAGGGCTCTTTGTTCTGAGCCCATGGCAGATGGTATAGGAGGAAAAAGGCACCCTCTAACAGGAGGCTCCTGGGACAAGCAGCTGCCTCTGGTCTTGTGGGGTTGTGTGTTCCCTTGATTATCTGTACAAACAGGTAGGAATGAAAGTGTGTCAGCTGCAGGTATGGGGTGAACTGCTGAATCTTAACTCTTGCTAGTCTTTTCTTTCTTTCTTTTAGAAATTTGTTTTGTGTGTGTGTGTATGTGTGTGTCAATACATGCTACATGCCTGCAGAGGCCAGAGGGTATTGGATCCTTTGGGTTGAGATAGTAGTGCACCATCCAGTGTGGGTGATGGGGACTGAAATGAGCTTTTCTGGAAGAGCAGGAAGGACTTTTACTATGAAGCCACCTCTCTAGCCCTCAATTTTATGTTAGAGCAGGGGTTTACACACTATAGTCCAGCTAGCTAGCTGAAACTCACCATGTAATGCAGAGCTGCCTTAAACTGGCGCCCCAGCTTCCTGACTGCTGGGGTTACAAGTCTATACCGCCATCCCTTGACCTGAGTGCTGGGGTTACAAGTCTATACCGCCATCCCTAACCTGACTGCTGGATTACAAGTCTATACCACCATTCCTAACCTGACTGCTGGATTACAAGTCTATACCACCATTCCTAACCTGAGTGCTGGGTTACAAGTCTACACCGCCATCCCTAACCTGAGTGCTCAGATTACAAATCTATACCGCCATCTCCTAACCCGTGAGCCTTTCTATGTATAGGATGAATATGTAATCAAATACATATGCATGACTAGAAAATAGAAGTTTTATGCAAATTTGACTGATGAGAAGAAAACGAGGGAGAGTGTGGGTTACTGAGATGGCAATGGCTTTGCCATGGCAGGTAGGGGACCCTCAGTCTCACTCTCTGGGAGCTTGTGATTGAGTCGGGCGGTGGTGAGAATAATGGTGATAATAGCACAAGTGTACTGAGAACTGAAAACGGAAAGGAAATTGTGCATCGTGTTTTACACGTGCTAACCCGTGCAATCCCCACGGCAGTCTCAAAGTCGCCTTATCCTCATCCCACAGAGTGGGAAGCAGCCTCAACAACCTTAAACAATGTGTCTGAGATCCTAGACTCAGCACTTGAATGGTGGAATTCATGCGGCTAAGCGCTGGGCAAAGCGGAGCCCCGCAGGGTCTCGTTCCCACATTAACTGCCCCCCCCTTGCTATTTTCCAAGGTGAGTGGTAAGAGAAGCGGCATCTGGCGAGCCTGTGTTCTAACGTAGACCTCAGGCTCTGACACTGAGACCTGCTTTTCTACCTGGGAAGGCACCGCTGTAGACGGTGAAGAGGTCTTTGTCGCTAGGAAGCTGGAGGTGACTGATGTGGGCACGCCCAAGGGCCTTCCTGGAGGCTGGCTGTGTCTTTTCATTGCGACTTTCCTCTGGAGCATGGACATGGAGGTGGCTCTCTATCAGTGCTTCCTAGGGAACAACAGACACACAGGCTATAAACACAAGGGGATTAAGCAGCTCTCTGTAACTCAGGCCTTGTGGGTTCAAGGACAAAGTCTCTCTGCAGAGTGGGAAACAAGGCCACAGCAGCACAATCTCTAAGGCTGTTTCTGTGAAACTATTGAAGAAAAGGGAAGGACACACAGCCACGTCTGACATACAGTGCTTTACAGAAGGAAAAAAAAAAAAAAGAAAGAAAAGAAATCAGGATGAAGAGCCTAAACCATGATCTTTATATCATAAAATCTTCCCCCTTCTGGAGTGTGGCTCTTCCATGTCCCTGCTCTCCTTGACGTGTGACCTCATAAAGCCAAACAAAATTATTCGAGATAGGAACAGATACTGTCTCTGCTGCTCTGTGTAACTAACACACACCACACACATCTCTCTCACACCCCCATGTCTACACACACACTACACACACACATCTCTCTCATACCCCACGTTCCCACACTACACACACACTACACACACACACCTCTCTCACACCCCCACGTCCCCACACTACACACACTACACACACACACACACATCTCTCTCACATCTCCCATGTCTACACACATAGTACACACACACATCTCTCATGTCCCCACACTACACACGTATCTCTCTCATACCCCCATGTACCCACGGTACACACTACACACACACATATCTCTTACATCCCTCATGTCTACACACACA
The DNA here is from genome assembly GCF_950005125.1 of Chionomys nivalis. NCBI lineage: Eukaryota > Metazoa > Chordata > Mammalia > Rodentia > Cricetidae > Chionomys > Chionomys nivalis. Next base: position 578,329 of record NC_080111.1, read on the forward strand.
CACACACACATACACCTCTCTCACATCCCCCATGTCTACACACTACACACATATCTCTTACATCTCCCATGTCTACACACACAGACACCACATACATCTCTCTCACATCCCCCCACGTCCCCACACTGTATACACCACACACACACACATCTCTCTCACATCCCCATGTCCCCACATTATACACACACTACACTATACACACACACACACACACAGTCTCAGAGTACAGAAAGCACTTCTACATTTTAACTCACAACTCTATTCTGCCGAGGGATTCATTCAGGAGGCTGGAGGTTAAGTTCTTAGTCTATTACAGCTAGTCAGGAACATAGGCCACGCCTAAGGCCACAATTCTATCTTTCTAGACAGACCTAGATGGGGCGGGGAGTCAGGGAGACTCTGTTTCAGCGGTGTGGGAAGCCAGGAGTTGGACGGAGTGAAGCCAGCCCCTTCACCCCTGTCCAGAGCCTACTGTGACTTCCCAGGTGGGGAATCTGTGGACAGCTTTCTCAGGGCTTTTACCTGCAGAAGACCACTCCCCCCTTTAAAAGGAGCACCTGGCAATGTCAGGGTTCCTTGGGTGATAGTTTAAGAAACTGTATCCAGAGTCAAGGTTCTCTTTGCTGGGACGTCTCAAGAAAAGGCGAAGGAGGGAGACTCTGAAGTCAAGAGGAACAGAGAGTCCTGACAGAAACCGCACCTCGGCCTGGAGTTCATCTTCCTGCTGTGACTGCTTCCTGAGTGGTGTTGGGTGGGTCCATGGATTGTTGTGGTTCTGGGCGGCAGAGCCCTGGTCCACATGAGCATCTGTGCCAGCTTCCTCTTCCTTCAGGCCCTGCGGATCTGCAGAGGGGACAGTGGATCAGCTGGGAACAGACACACCATGGAGCCTCCACCGAAGTGGCAGCCAGGACCAACTACCAAGTCAGAAGGCTGCTGCCTGGATGTCAGGAACGTGAGGCTGCTTCTTGGATCCTGTTTCCTCATTTGTAAAATGGGGATCCTGATTTTTGCCCTCGTTTCCTTATAGAGGTGCCTTAAATCAGATAACAACAGTGACCATTTCTGTATGAAGGGCAAGGGATCCTGGGTGGCAGTGTGATTGTGTGTCATGACCTGCAACCACTGAGATGCTGAATTGCAAACCTGACATTGGGGTTCCTGGGTGTCTCCTGGTGGTTTTCTTTGGGAAGAAAACGGATTCATGGCCCCAAAGTTTATATATTTTTAAGGCATTGTCACAAAAATCACAGGATTAATTGGTGGGTGACATATGTCTGCAATCCCAGCATTTAGAAAGCTGAGGCAGGGGGACTGTGAGTTTTAGGTTAGTCTGGGCTACATAATGAGACTCTGTCTCAAAATATCTATTAAAATATTTATTAAAAAATAAAGCCAACTCACTAACAAACACAAAATAATATTAGAGAAGATACTTCAGAAATCTGAACACTAAAGTCTAGACTTGTATTGTCCAGTACAGGAGCTGCAAGCCGCATATGGCTATCTGTATGCAAATGAATCAGAATTAAATTAAAAACTCAGTTTTGCAGTTGCAGTAGCTACGTTCCAATGCCCACGAGACATACATGATTAACTGACACTCTCCTGGATAGCACACGAGTCACAGTTTCCAGACTGACCCCTGCATCTTCCAGATGAAGACGATGAAAACAGAATCCCTAAATCTTATTCTGCAAAACTTTAAGCTGTTAAAAAAGAAAATCCAAGCATCTGTAAACTGGTGATGCAATTAACAGGTACATGTTGGGGAGACATCTCAGTGGTTAAAGTACTAGCCATGCTTGCCTCGGGATCCGAGTTCAGATTCTTAGAACGCACTTAAATGCTGTGTGGGTAAGGCAGCCTGTGCAGAATTTCAGCCTCAGAGGTTAGAGACAAGGGATCCCCAAGGCAAGCTGGTTAGCAATGAGCTTGGGTTTGACTGAGAGACCTGCTTCAGTGGGTAAGATGGAAGAGCAATGTGCAGTGATTCTAGCCCTCAGGCCTTAGCACGCAGTGTGGACAGGCACACCCACCTACACATGTGTGCCCACATGCAATCAAACGTGCACATACACATGCACAGCCCACTGTGCACACACATGAAGGATGAAAACACAGCAATGAGCAGGTAGGTACCTTGTTCATAAGATGGTCTTTGTTGAATCCAAAACGGAGGGTAGACAGGCAGGAGATGGTATTTTCGGGGAACACCCGAGAGATCCTGCTGCGGCCTGAGATTCTTGGGTATCCCAAGCTGACTGCCCTGGAGCAACATGGAATCCTTGATGTGTCCTGAGGGGCAGGGCAGGAGTTACTGATGTGATAGATAAGGACCAGTCTAGAGGGCAGGAGAAAACTAGACGTTCCCGCTCACAGTAGTCTTGGCTTTGAACAGACTTTAAAGAGGACAATCAAGAGATGAGAAGGACTGGAAAACTCAGACGCTGTGAGCACTTCGCCATTCCTAAGAACGAGGTGCTTGTTGGGAAACAAACACAAAACCATGACTGTTTCCCTGGTGTTGGCTTGGAGGCTTGTTCTGCTTCAGAAAGAGAGATCTAATCGTGGTGCTTTCTTCTGTCTGCCCCTTGGTCATCATCCCTCTAAACCTAATCTACTCATTCTGCAGTGCTTCTTGAAGTTTGACCACGCACCCACCATCTGCTAGGCTAGACACGGAGGAACTAGTCATGGATTTCTCACGGCCGGTTGGAGAGATGGATCTCTCTGGACTCCACTCCAGCTCTGAGTATCAGAGGCCAGAAGCTCAGGATTGACTAGAATTGTTAGAAAAGCCTTTGTAGAAGAGTCAGGCTTGGATGGGAAGTCTAGATTAAAATCTTTGTATGTGTTTGTTTACATAAATGTGTGCGCACGCATGTGCATGTAGGTGAGGAAGCTAAAAGGGGCATCATGAGAGGGCAGGAAAAAGTCTTGAGGGAGGTGGAAGGTAGAGAGGGCAATGATGTCGTAAGGCAGAAGAGGGACCAACTGTGCAGAACGAGGGATGAGGGGCAGTCGGAAGGAGAAGGAATGAAAGCCTACACTAATGACGTGTGTGAAGGTACCCCATGAACCCCATTACTCTGTACGCTGACAAACGTTCATTTAAACAACTTTTAAAGCTGGGCATGATGGTTTCATGCCTTTAATCCCAGCACTCAGACTGAAGCAAGGGGATGTCTACGAGTTTGAAGCCAGACATCTAGACATTAAATTCCAGGCCAGCCAGGGATCTATGGAAAGATCTTGTCTCAAAGACAAGCACACAACAAAACAAACAAACATACAAGCAGAAATCTTTTTAGAAAGGACGAAAAAGAGAAGAAACAGACTTGAAGGGTGGGGTCGATTCATCACGGGGGTGGCCGGAAGAGACTAGAGAACTCGCTAACACTATGAAGTGAGGGACGAGAATGTTGGAGCTGTTGGGACTCTGGACTCTCTCTGGAGTCTCACCGTTGCTCCTCCCGCTCAAGGGCTTACTTGCTTTATTTATTTATTTCAATTAATTAATTAATTAATTTTTGAGACAGTGTTTCTCTGTAGCTTTGAATCTAGAAGTAGCTCTTGTAGACCAGGCTGGCCTCGAACTCTCTGAGATCTACATGCCTCTGCCTCCTGAGAGCTGGGACTAAAGGTGTGCACCACCACCACCACCAGCTGGTTTGCCAACTACTTTAGAGAGAGACTTTAACAAGGAGGTATGTATAGCAAGGGGCTCACAAATGCAAGGTCCCTGCACCTTTTCTTAGTCCACACATGCTAGATGACACCACGTATAGATGTGAGATCTTTTGGTGTTTTGAACGCTGCTACCTTCTTTTTTTTTTTTTTTTTTTTTTTTTTGGTTTTTTGAGACAGGGTTTCTCTGTGGTTTTGGAGCCTGTCCTGGAACTAGCTCTTGTAGACCAGGCTGGTCTCGAACTCACAAAGATCCGCCTGTCTCTGCCTCCCGAGTGCTGGGATTAAAGGCGTGCGCCACCACCGCCCGGCGCTGCTACCTTCTTGAGGATACTGGGCCCAGGCTGTGGGATGGTAGCCTGCCCTGCCACGGCCCCTTCCAGTGACAGCCCTTTCTGGTTGAGAAAGCTCTTTCTCACAAGTGGTAAGCAAACAGGACAGCCTGGAACCATGGGACTGCCTTGAAAGTAAAATCAGTTGCCAGGCAAGCTCACATTTCTTATTTCGTTTCAAGCCCCCACTTACTGGGGCAAGGAATGGTTTTGCTCCTTCCCCAGGTAAACCTGTAAAACAAGAAGCAAGCCAGAATTTTCTGGTCTTGCGTGTTGGTGCTGAAGGAACCGCAAGCAGCAGAGTGAGGTCTGGCATGTCTTAACACTCATCTCTCATCTCCAGCAGTTTGCCAAATAAAATACAGGATGTCCAATTAAGTTTAAGTTTCAGATAAACAATGAACACTTTTGAGTGGAAATATGTCCCAAATATTGTGAGCTTCACTGTTTGTGTGGGTGCAGTGTGTCAGATCTGGCAACTCAAATTCCCACTTCAGATTTTCCTAAGTCTACAGAGTGCATTTGGGGTTTCTGTCAGGAGGAGGGGCGTTCTTCTCTCTCCTGAGGCGACTGTGCCCCAGAGTTGCCTTCTTTAAGAGGACCTGAGATGACCTCAGACAGGGAACTTGGGAATTCTTGGAAGAATGTGGAGCCATTGGTGCCGGAAGGATCTGCCTTCTGGGTCCAGCTCTGCTTCTGGCTGTGACTGACCTTGGACGAATAAATACTTTGTGTCTTTAGACCTCCTTTTTGTCTTGTCTTGTGAACCTTGGGGTTTAAGTGGGAAGGTCTCTGAGGCCTCGGTGTGGAGTAGGTTGGGAAGCAAGTTCTGGACTGAACTGCGGGATGTGAGGAACTGAGGTTGAACAGTGTGAGCGGGGCCAAGTGCTCAGCTGGCCCTTCCTTCTGAAAATGTCAACAAAGATAAAAGGCAGTAGCTGGGATAGAGGCTTGCAGACTACAAAGCTTGGGGACTTCGCCTTAGTGCAGAATTGGACCTGAAATCCTGGTGTTTCTGGCATCAGTGGGAAATACACCTTCACATCAGACTGAGAGGTGGGGGAGACTGGAGTTCACCCCCCCCCATTTCCCCACTGACCTGCGCACTGAAGTCTGTACATGGTATCTGGGGGCCATGTCCGCAAAAGGCCTCGGAGATATCTCTTGGCTGAATACCCAGGCTGGATCTGCCGTAGAGTCTGGCTCTCTGGCTTGCTTCGGAAGTAGAGGTAAGGTTGCCAGGCTCTGTCCTGCTCCTTCTGTGGGGATACCAATCAGGAAATGGTACAGTGGCTGAGCCCTGAGTCTCCTAGGATGCAAGACGGTTAGCCCAATCCTCACCAGCAATCCAGAGACTCCCAGGAGGGGTCAGAAAGCAGCAGTAACAGATGCCTTGCCTAATAAACACAATCCAAGAGCCCAGAGGGCAAAGCCCTGAAGACACGCAGTCAGAGAGGAAGGAGAAATGACAAATGCCAGACCCCATCTTGGTAGAGAGCTTTAGGAAAGAATAAAGCCTCGGGAGAATTCCTTCGGCAGTGGAAATCAAGTAAGTCTCTTCAAAATGGCCCAGAGGCAGTGGGAAAGAGTGCGCTGCGACCTCTGTCCTCAGTGCCTGTCCGGGTTCACAGGGAGCCTGACATTTTGAAAATATTTGACTGTGTTGCGTTTCGTTTCGGCCAGGGAGAGTTTTCTGGGACTTTCCCTCCCAAATTCAGTCCCTCTGTGCAAGCAAGGCACAGAGGAAACAGAGACATCTAATACTTGACGAGGCTTTTCTATTGTATGGGAAGCCTTTACCGCACGATAATCCTGTAAGGTGCACGAGTTCTAGTGATGTGGAAAAGCTGAGGATGATTTGTGGAGCCCGTGAATAGCCGGGTGGTGGTGACACACGTCTTTAATCCCAGCACTCGGGAGTTCAAGGCCAGCCTGGTCTACAGAGCGCCTTCCAGGCTGGGCCTCACAGAGTTTATAAATTCCTCACATGGAAACTTTGGTTATATTTAAACCACAACAGAGCGCGGAAGGCTCAACCAGGCGCCTGTGGAGTCAGACAGAACTCAGAGCTTTAAGTTTCTCATCAGCACAAAACCTCCTGTTCCCCAAGGACGTTTAATCTCACCGATGCACCAGGACTCAGCTCCAGGTAGCATCCCGATAACAGAAGAACAAAAGATGGTTTGAAGCAGGCGCTCCATCGGATGTCCTGGAGAGTCAGAGCTCAGACTAGAGTCCGGCATGCTCAAGCTTGTTAGGATTCAGTGAAACCCGACTCAACGGTCAATACAATGAGAAAGGAAGTATGTTAGCTCACGTATCAAAAGGACCAAAGTCTGGAGAGTAATGGGGCTGGTGAAATCAGAGGCTCCATGTCTCCTACGTTCCACAGGCAGCGAGGCCCTTTGTACCTCTGAGAAATCTATCACTCCAGTTTTACAGACACGCTGAGCGGGTCCAGAATGCCCTGCAGAATTGGATGGGAGCTTAAGAGAAAGCCTGGGACGGTCTGCACCTGGAATTATGGTCAGGGTGTCAGCATCCACGGCTCATGCTGCCTCAGGACTTATGACCACGGCAAGTCTTCAAGCCTTTCCGAGTCTCCAAAAGCGGAGCTGGCAGCATGTGAGGCGTGGGAAGTTCATGATATTTAGAGTTTGATTTTACAGGTCCCAGAAAGACATTCTTTGGAAATTGGTAACTAAGTGAACGCACAGTTGTACTCCCTGCTCCACCACTTCTCGGTCACCTAAGTTACATAAGCGCATCGACGAGATGAACGCACTTTCTGTCTTTTAGGGCAGCCCACGGCCCAAACTGTAGGCTGAACCTAGTGCCTCCCACACGGTACCTAGGCAAGCGCTCTACTGCCAACCAACATCCCCAGCTTCACCCCGTTTCCCCCTTTTTGTCTTGGGATTTTGTTAAGCTGCCCAGGCAGGCTTTGAGGTTGGGGTCTTCCTACCTCAGGAATCATGTGTGTGTGTGTGTATCCCTGAACACACACATGTACATACATATGTGTATATGTATGTGCGTGGGTGTGTGCTGGTGAAAGGACAGCCTTGTTTTCTGATTCCACCAAGCAGGTTCTGGGGTACTGCACCCATTGGCTGAGTCATTTTGCCAGCCCTCCTTCAGGGCTTTCAGGTGCTGTGCATAAAATCACGTGAGCCGTGCCTTCCTAAGCCCGGTCCTGGGGACCTGGGGAGGTGAGGGTTCGCTTCCCCTCAGTCCTCCCAGTCTCTTTCCTGTCTGCCTTGCTGTGTGAACACATGTCATTTTCCCCAGCACTGGAGGAGACTGCAGAACAGCTCTGAGAGCCACTCCTGCTGAGCACATGTCCTTAGGCAAATTAATTACTTCCCAACTCTTCTTGTTCAGCATTCTCAGCGGAAAGAGCAACGGGCTGAGGCGTGTAACACATTCTAGACTTCTCTCTAGTAGGTGGTCGACAATATGAGCCTTTCTTTCTTCTCCTGGCCTTGGACGTGGGAAACTACGGAAAATTGTGAAATCCTTCTTCCTCTTGATGCTGTTTACTCACAGACTCCCAGCTCATTTTGATTTTTTTTTTTGTTAACCGAACCCCTTTCCCAGAATCCTTTGCACGACCAAGTTCTGGACAAAGAGATGGAACAGGAAGCTCTTGAGAGCTTCTGAACTATCTTGTCTTCCTCAAAGATGGGATAGATACATTGGACTGGCGTGCTGGCGATATCGTTTTTGCTTTAAACCAAGATTTGATCTCTGGATTCATGGGGGTCACTAAGACAGGAGCCCAGGTATGATCTCTGGATTCATGAGGGCCACTAGACAGGATCCAAGGTATAATCTCTGGATTCATGGGGGTCACTAAGACAGGAGCCAAGGTGTGATCTCTGGATTTGTGGGGGTCACTAAGACAGGAGCCAAGGTGTGACCTCTGGATTTGTGGAGGCCACTATATAGGAGCCAAGGTGTGATCTCTGGATTCTTGGGGGCCACTAGACAGGAGCCAAGGGTATGATCTCTGGATTCATGGGGACCACTAGACAGGAGCCAAGGTGTGACCTCTGGATTTGTGGGGGTCACTAGACAGGAGCCAAGGGTGTGTGATCTCTAGATTCGTGGGGGCCACTAAGATAGGGACCTCTTCTAGGTGGCTTGAAATCTCGCTTCTCTCTAAACCTTTGCTGCAGCTGATTGTTCCCTGAGTGTCCACGTCTCTGCCTCTTCTGAGATGCTATGGCCTTGTTAACGCAGACGGATGACCGTGTGAGGATGGACAAGACCTCCCTCGCTGCCCTTGTTAGTGAGTATTTCGAACGCTTCAGTGGGAGTTTGGCTGGGCTGCTTGCTTGAGGTGCAAGGAGTCTCCGAGACAAGTCAGGGGAGGCCTTGCCTTGGAATTTGAACTACTTGCCTATTGTCTCACTTAGCCCTTGAAAGCTGACCTTGGCCACTGTATCTGTTTCCTGTGGCTGCTATAACAACTCAGATACAATTAGTGACTCAGCTAATACAAATGCATTATCTTACACTTCTAGCAGCTAGAAGTTTGAGATGTGTCCCAATGCATCAATAATATCAAGGTGTGGCTAGGCCCGTGTTTCTGTTGGAGATCCCAGCAAACTGTTCCCCTAAAGCCTTTGCCAGCTTCTAAATAACCCTGTGTTCCTTGATTTGTGACCCCTGCTCCAAGCCAGCAAAGGTGGACAGGGTCCTTCTTACACTACAGTCTTCCTGGTTCTCCCTTATGAGTCTTTTTTTTTTTTTTTTTTTTTTTTTTTTTTTTTTTTTTTTCGATTTATTTATTATGTGTATAGTATTCTGCCTGCATGCCAGAAAAGGGCACCAGATCTCATTACAGATGGTTGTAAGTCACCATGTGGGTGCTGGGAATTGAACTCAGGACCTCTGGAAGAGAAAACAGTGCTCTTAACCTCTGATCCATCTCTCTCTAGCCCCCTGAGTCCTTATATTAAAAAAAAAAAAAAACCCTACCTGGGCAGGCAGTGGTGGTGCACACCTTTAATCCCAGCACTTGGGAGGCAGAGGCAAGTTGGCCTCTGTGAGTTTGAGGCTAGCCTGGTCTACAGAGTGAGCTCCAGGACAGTCAAGGCTCTAGAGAGAAACCCTGTCTCAGAAAAAAAAAAAAAAAAAAGCCTCGTAACTTCATCAGGCCCACAAAAGAATCTAAAATAATTTCCCATTTTAAGACCAGCAAGACAAGCACAGTTTTGTAATCCCAGTGTACAGAAGGTAGGGGAAGGAAGATTGTAGGTTTAAGAGCAGCCTGGACTATAGGAGGAGACCCTGTCTCAAGACAAAACCAAACCAAAACAAAACACAAGGGCCACAGGTGTAACTCAGTGGGAGAGACTTGACATGCGAGTCCAAGACCCTGGGTTCAATCCTCAGCAAACCAAAGTCCGTTCAATTAGCAGCCCCAATTCCGTCTGCAATTTCAACCTCTACTCTTTGCCTTATAATGTAACATACTAACAGGGTCTAGGGATTAGGGAAAAGACATCCTGGATTGGTGTGTGTGTGTGCGTGTATATGTGCATGCGTGTGTGCATCCTGGGTTGGTGTGTATGTGTGTGTGTGTGCATGCATGCGTGCATCCTGGATTGGTGTGTGTGTGTGTGTATGTGTGCATCTTGGGTTGGTGTGTATGTGTGTGCATGTGCATGTATGTGTCCTGGGTTGGTGAGTGCATGTGCTTATATGGTTTTTCTGCCAACTCTAGTTTCTTTAAGCTCTTATTTATTTTCTCTTGGTAATTTCCCGAGTGACACCTGTGTAGTGAACAAAGCCACCTCATTGGATGAACAGAAGCATTCAGGGAAGACCAGGATCACCAAGGAGGCCGGTTAGGGTGAGAGCTATTCCAATATGCATAATGTGGGTAGAAACAAGGCGAAATATGGAAGAATGACTTACAGTCATTACGACCTCTTTTTAAAAGATTTATTTATTTATTATGTATACAGCATTCTGTCTGCATATGTGTCTGCATGTCAGAAGGGGACCCCAGATCTTATTACAAATGGTTGTGAGCCACCATGTGGTTGCTGGGATTTGAACTCAGGACCTCTAGGGATAACCGCTGAGCCATCTCTCCAGCCCCCAGAGTAATTACAACCTCTTAAGAGTGCATCTTATATATAATGACAGTGGAAAGGCTGACAGAAAGAAAATATTAAAATGCTAGAAATAGCAATATTATGCTGCCGGGCTCAAGAATACACATCATTCTTTTTTTATATTAAATTTAAATCAAATTTCTAACAATACGGTTAGATCATATTTATAAAGAGGAAATCTAACTAAACTTATGGAACCCACCCGTTTCTCTTCCATATTTTTCCCGAGTCCTCTTTTCCCAAGAGCGTCCTCCCCAGTAACCACCCACTCAGAGGTTACTTGAGAACAGAGAGGGAGACAGAAGGGAGCCTGGGAGGGAGTTTCTGGATGAGAGAAATAAACAGGACGGCAGGAGGCTGCGGTGGGTTCAGGCTGCTCAGCCTGCCTTGGCTTTGCCAGTCAACCCTCTGCTGGCGTCTTCTGAGACAAGTAATTAGCATTCAGGGAACAGCCTGTTAGCCGCTCCACCTTTAATGAGAGGCTTGCTTGACAGCCTGCCTTTTCTGCGTCTACCAGGCCTCTCCCGGGTCCCTGTGCCTAGCCTTGCCTCTGCAGTCCTGTCTACTTATCCTAAGATAGAAGGCGGCTGTGCTTAGGGCTTGTATGCCTGCTCAGGGTGGCAGGGCACCAGGAAAGTCAGAATGGCCAGGCCAGCCAGCTGCTACCATCCTGGTTCTATGTGTAAAAGTCCACAGGGGGTGAAGAGAGATGCCCAGAAATGCCAGGGCTGGCAGGTAAAGCTCTCCACAATTCAGCCTTCGCCAGATTCTGCAGATGTATTTTGCAAGCCAAGAGTCCATGCCTGGCTGATGCCCCTGTTTCCCTCTGCTTGCTCTGGGCTCCTGCTCATCTATGTCTCTATTTTTACCACAAGATTCTGTTTAAATTCTTCTTCCTCCAAGAGGCCGCTTTTCCAGTCAGAGGCAGTCATGGCGAGAAGACGCCAAAAGCCCGGACAACAAAGGTACAGTTAGACAAATGAGATTACTCCAGAATCACAGGCTCTGGCACAGCAAAAAGCCTGCATAATGGAGTGTTTATAATACAAAGTATTTCTTCTGACAAAGGGTTACTATCCAGAATACAGAAGGAACCCAAAAAAGTTACTAAGAATCCAGTTTAAAAATGGGCAATTAGCCAGGCGGCGGTGGTGGTGGTGGTGGTGGTGGTGGTGGTGGTGGTGGTGCACACCTTTAATCCCAGCATTCTGGAGGCAGAGGCAAATGGATCTTTGTGAGTTCAGGCCAGACTGGACTTCAGAGTGAGTTCCTGAATAGCCAGAGTAACACAGAAAAACCCTGTCTCGGGTCAGGGAGGAGAGGGGATTTATGCAGATACTTCTCAAAAGAAATTAAAACGGGCAAGGGATTTTATAAGAAAAAGGCATAATGCCATTAGCTGCAGAGACATGTAAATCAAGATTTCAATAAGAGATCACCTCACCTCAATTAGAAAAACTGTTATAAAGAATAAGAAGATCCAGGGAGGTAGCTCATGGGATAGAAGTATTTGATGCTAAGCTTGGTAAGCTGGGTTTAACCCTTGGAACCTACATGGTAGGAGGAAGGAACCCAAAAGTTGTCTTCTGAACTACTCATACACACAAACACACACACAAGATAACACATAATGCATGTAATTTTAAAAAAGCCAAAAACACAGGGGCTGGGGATGTGGTGTTTGCTAGCATGTCACGGCCTTAGGTTCTATCTCCAGCCGGACAAGCCAGGCATAGGGTGCTAATCTCTAAACCTAGCACCCTAGAGATGGGAACCAGAGCATCAGAAGTTCAAGGTCATTCTCAGCTGAGTGGTGAGTTTGAGAACAGAACAGAATGATCTTTAAAAAGGACAAAAATGACTGAATACTAAATACTGGTGCGATACGGAGCGAAGAAAGTTGACGGGCGTGTTAATCAGTATATAGCTGCTATGGAGAACAGATTGGAGGTCCAAAAACACTGGCAACAGATCCATCTCACAATCAAACCCACTACCTGGTAATGTCTGAAGAAAATAAAATCACCATACCTGTACTCTTACGTTTATTTTGGCAGCAATAGCTAAGATATAGCATCGTCCCAGATGCCCACAATCAGATGAATGGGTAGGAGTCTTTCTCCCATGGGTGTTGGGAGCCCAACATGAAGGTCCTTGAGCCCACAGATCTCTGGAAAAACCAGGAATGTTAAGCACACGGTATTATCCTTTCAAAGGAATGGGTGTGGAACCTGTTCTTCATTCAGAAAACTGGGAATTGAGGTGTTTAACAGCCTGGTGCTCTGTGTTACCTCTTGGGCTAGACCATATGAGGCTCCTACAACCTGGACAGTCATTTAGACTACTGGATAATAATTACCTAATAATCTAAACGACTTGTACATTATCTGTATTGCTAGGAGCTCCCCCAAGCTCCCATAACCATCAACCAGAAGTGTCTAATAGCACAAGTGATCTCCTCCATATCTTTATGACCAGGCCAGATCCTTCCTTAGGCCCTTAAGTTAGTCCAGGTAGCCTATCTCTGGAACCCATCTTCTTGGAAGAAATGGCATGTACCCTGAGATGAATTTCAATGTAATTATGCCTCTTGTGCACTGGGGATTGTATTATACCAGGAAACTTTTTTTTTTCTAAATTATACCGAGTTTAAATAGGCTGGCGTTACACCGCCTGGCGTTAGACTTCTTTAGAAGGTTTGGTCCAACTCAATTTGAACCAAGTTTTTGTTCTCACCTCTTCACAGTTCATTTCCCCACCCGACACCTGCAGAGAATCCCTCGCGGATGCTGTAAGAAGCAGATGAGGCTGTAGACCGGTACTCTAGTGCTCTACCTCTAGGTAGGAGTGTGTGTTAGGAGGAGGTAAGAAGGGTACAGAAAGAGAAAGTTCGGGTGCTCTACAGCACAGTGGGGTGGCTTAGCTCACAAGAACCAACTGCCTATTTTATCAATAACTAGAGGCGAGATGCTCCAAGGCTCCAAACAGAATGGGATGCTAAGCCAGGTCAAACTCCGGTTCTCCTGTTTGCACACACGTATGTGTGAGCAGACATAGCACATGTGTACTGAAACACCACACTGTACCTCGTAAATCTGTACAATCATTATGTATAAATCAAAAATTAATGTATGCATTGTTGCTGTTTCTGACTTTGGATTTTGAGAGACTTACTATGCTACCCAAGCTGGTCTTGAATTTTTGGATTTAAAAGATCTTGCCTCAGCCAACTGGGTACACAGGACTATAGATGCAGATCTTATTACCAGCTTAATAAGAGGTTTAAGACAGGGCTTAAGAGATGGCTCAGTGGTTAAGAGCACCAGTCACTTTTCCAGAAGATCCCAGTTCAGTTCCCAGCACCCACATGGTGGCTCACAACTGTCTGTAGTGGTTTCAGGGAATCTAATGTGCTCTTCTGACCTGGAGGGCTCTGCATGCATACATGCAGAAATACATGCAGTGATACACAGAGATACATGCCAGCAAAACACCCATACTAATAAAATAACTGAAAAATTATGCAAAAAAGAGGTTAGGGAAAAGTCTAAGGGAAGCTGTGAGATGTCTCAGCTTGAATGCTTTTGATGGGATGCTAACTCTCTTGGTTTGATCAAGACACATTTTATATATGCATCTAATTATCACACTGTACCCCATAAATACATACAACAATAACTCAATAATAATACAAGAATCAGAGAGCTCTCCCTCTTCAACTGTTCCACAGCATATCACTAAGTTATACTCCAGCTTGTCTCGAAGATTGCCTGTATCGTGTCACTGAAACATGAATTAGAATTCTTCACCAGGATGTGCCCTCCTGTTGTATGGATGTTGTGGCTCCCCACGACAATGCTGGCCACGAATATGATCACTCAGCCTCTATCTACTGGTTATCGGCTCTCTGCTAGGTGTTGTCATGGCTACTAGTTGGTTAGCTCTTAGCTCAGTTGAATCGGGGAGACCCAGTGTCTCTACAGCTTGGTCCATGAGCCCCAGTTTTGTAATTTTTTTGAAGTGTGGAAATAGATGGTTGTAATGGTTGTGCGATAATGTGAATGTGTGTAGTGCCAGCGTGTTGGTCACATAAAAAGGGTAAAATGTATGTATGCTTTAACACCCTAGGAGAATAGTATAAACCTTATAAAGGATTAAATAAGGCTGTCATGCAATTAGAATGATAACGGGTGCAGCAATTCTCGGTATTAGTCATTATTATAAATATTCTCCAGAATCAGGGAGATGGCTCAGTAGGTAAAGTGTTAACTGTGCATGCCTGATGACTTGAGTTTGATCCCTAAAACCCATATTAAAAAATCTGGGTGCTTTAGCATGCATCTGTAATCCTGGCATTGCTATGGTGAGATGGGAGGGAGAGACAGGAATGTTGTCTGGGAGCTTTGGGTCAGCTAGTCTGGAAAACGAAGCCCAGCAGCAGAAGCAACAAGGAGGATGCCGGCTTAGCAAGGTGGAAGAAGAGAAGTAACTTGCATGAATTATCCTCTGATTTCTACATGTGTTTTGTGATGTGTGCGCTCTCACACGCAAGCACATACATACCTGCACACTCATACCATGGCAGATACACCCTCACAAATAAACAAACAAACAAACAAATGTTAAACACAGAAGGAATTTGATTTGAGGTATTGTTTACAGGTGATTGAAGTGTGCAAAAGTCAAATAGATATTGAGGCAACATTGAGATCCGCAGTCTCGGGGAGTTGATTCCACCCTTTTCTAGAAGGACAAAGAGAAGAGCAGGGTTCAGGGTCACCCACAAGAGTCTGGAGCAGGTGTGGGACTGCAGGTGTTTCTTGTCAACTGGGGCAGAATGGAACGGGAACTCTCCAGTCTTTCCCCTTCTTCTCCTCCTGGTCTTCTCCCAATGTGCCCTACTGGCAAAGAACTGGGATGTCGGCAGGGATGACTCTGAAATTGCATGGCACCTTTGTTCAACCCCATAAACAGAGCAGAGCAAGAGAACAAATGGGCCAGGCACAATGACCTCTGGAGTCCCTTCAAGTTCATAAACAGCAGGATGCCCATGCTAGCCATGGAGAGGTCGGCAGACCCAGGTTTGGATCCTGATGATTCTGTCACTCACTGACCTCAGCAAGACACACACCCCTTTAAGCTTCGGTTTCCTTATCTGCAAAAGAGCCAGCGTGGTGCTAAAGCAGAAAGATTGTATTGGAGACCAACCTGGGCTACACAGTGAGATCCTGTCTTTAAAGGATAGATATGTGTGGACAAGGAAGGTTGCTGAGAAAGCCTGCATCTCACAGGGGCATTGGGACTATCAAACTAAACAATAGCTTAAAGTTGCAGTAAACATTTAACAAATATTTCCCTTTCAGCTGAGAATTTATGACTTCATGGTAAAGGGCAGTGGGGTATTTGGTCAGGGCCATTAAGCTTTTCTACTTCATAGAGGGAGGGGACAGTAGAGGTTTTCCTTTTAGAGGGTCTGCAGGTGGTAGGATATGTGATTAAGACTCCTGGTAACTACAGTGGGAGACTAAGAAACACTGAACGCATACACAACCAATTCACACAGTGCTTGCCCTAGAGGAGATGTCATCTCATTGGCTGCTCTAAGAGACTAGTTTGCAATGCACCATGGGATGTGGAAGGAGAAAGCCAGGGTGTATTTCTGCTTGGAAAAGGGGAAGAAGATTGTGAGGTGACATGTTCTGTTTTGAAGGATGTGTAGGAGTTATCCAGAAACATGCACCAAAGTTGAGTTGAGAAAGCGGTTGCTGGGGCAAGCTAGTCTGCATTAGAAGAGGATTTGAGGGGCCCATCATTGAGATGGTGGGATGAAGAAGTGGGACACAGGGGTAGACATGGAAGAGAGAACCAGTGTGTGAAGGGTCTGCTATCAAAAGCTAAAGTTTTATTGGGAGTGAAAGCCTTTGAAACTAGGGAGTAGCTCACTCTCCCCACCATCTCCAATCTAGAATTTCAGAGTGACACATCTTCACAGACTCTCTCAGGGCCTCCACCAAAGGGCTGATGCATGTGGTTTAGAAAACAGGAGCCATACATGCATGTCAGCACATCAGACAGAGTGAGCCAGAGGGCAGCAGAGATTCCCCTTAACAGTAAATGCAAAATGGAAAGAGGAGTTAACTTCTGCTGATGCCAAAAGACTCAAGGTAAATAAAGAATTCTCATTTCCACAAGCTAGGAGCATCAGAGGTTGAATTATGATACCCGTGGCTGTGAGGCAGGGTTTCGTGGGTTCTGATTACAGTCTGGTGTCCCTGTAACTGAAAGAGAAATATGAATTGATAATACCAGAGTCCTTTTGCTTTTGAAGTTTTTCCCATAAATGATCTGTGAGCCTCATGACAGTAGTTCTTGGCATATAGACAAAGCTGGAAGTCTGATTTTCATGCCCTGGGGACCAAGAAGTTGCGTTCAAAGCTGCAGTTGCATTTACAAACACATCACCAGCACCTTTCCCAAACCCACCTGTCTCCTTCCATAAGCCAAGATGGCTTCTTTGAGGTCTTGAAGCGTGTGCAGTTCAAGGTCTGGCTTCTTCCGGTGACCTCTTCTCCTCTCTTTGGGTGTCCATGCTGACACAGCTAACCCCTCTGAGTACAGGATCAGCGCCCCCTTCCTTGTGCTGAAAGTCTTAGGAAGAAAGAGGCTCCAGGAGTGCTGGCTGGCACTGTCTCCATTCTGGGGTTTGCTGACCAGGACATAGTCTTCCGGGGACTTCCAGTTCAGATAGTCCTTTAAGGAAAGGAAAATGCCTTGATTGAGACACTGTGGGAAATCCTTCTGTAGCCAATACTGTCTCTGCAAAGTTTTCAGCTTTCAAAACTGTGTATTTATTTATGTGTTGTTGTAGGAGGCCACTTATTTGTTTCCCGGCTGCCCAGACTCCAGAAATAATCACACAGAAACTATATTATTTCAATCACTGCTTGGCCCATCACTTAAGTGTGTTGCTAGCTAGCTTTTACATCTAGTATTAATCCATTTCCAGTATTTTATATTTTACCATGAGGTTTGTGACCTACCAGCAAGGTTTCACCCTGTCTGTCTCTGGCGGTGACTCTACGGTTTCTCTCAAACTCCACCCTCTTTTTCCCAGCATTCAGTTTAGTTTTTCCCCCACCTAGCTAAGTTCTGCCTTGCTATATGTCCAAAGCCGTTTCTTTATTAATCAATGGTAATCACAGCATACAGAGGGAAATCCCACATCAATTGTGTACACTCTTGCCCAACCAAGTGCCACGGCATGTGTAGAGGTCAGAGGACAGCGTGTGAGATCAGTCTCTGCCTTCCACTTTCTGCAATCCTATCCACACCTACATTTAATTAAAAATGATAAAAGAAATCTTAAAACACACACAGAGAGAAAAAGCCAACACAATAACAAAAGTTAGTAGAACTTGGTGCACAAATCCATCTTATTCCATGCAACTTTCAGGAGATCCGTGACTGCCTGCAGACTTTCTGCAGAGTGCAGTACAGGTTACAGGCCAGTTGCATCTCCTGGTAGGCAAGCAAGCAGTCAGAACTATCAAGGACGATAGACGGCTTGGACTAGTAGCCAGTTTAAATATGAGAAACTAATCCAGCCCACTACCATTTCAGCTACGCACAGAGAGGCTACCTATACATTCCAGATCGTGGAACATTGCCTAATTTGGCTATATATAGGAACCTATAAAGGAGTTACATACTTTGTAAGTGTATTCCATCAGCCACTGAAGTCCTTTGAAACTTTATATATCTTTTAACACAGTGAAGGTCAAATATCATGGCAAACCTCCACAACGATAGAGCTCTCTGACCTATGAAGTTACAAAGTACCCCGATGTGTTTATTGTTCCTGGTGGGCCTCAGGAGTTAAATTATGCCACCTCTTTAAAAATCTCTGAAAATGAGATTTGTTTTGTCCTCCATGAAATAGGAATCTTGTGGATTGAATTCCACAAAGTTCAAAACAAACACCCAAAGGCAAAAACAAAACAAAACAAAAACAAACAAACAAACAAAAAAACCACTGGCATTTCAGTAACGGAGCACAACTCCTAAGAGGCAATGGCAGTCAGTTCTAATATCGCTTACAGAACAGGTGGGAATTCTGGTCTTGAACTAAATTTTCAGTCTCCAGACAATCTAGATTCTCCTTCAGGCTCAAGCAAAGGCAGTAGGGCGTGAGGGTGAGCCAGGCAGGCTGTTCCCGTGGCAATTATGGGGATCAGGCAAAAAGGGAAGATCTGCCTGTGACCTCTACCATCTTGACTCCAACATTTACCAAAGCACAGCTTGGGAAGACAGAACGTCCCACCCCATGCTCAAAATGTGCTCTCCCTCCACTCCCCCCAAGTTCTAAGACTCACCTCTGGTTCAAAATAGACTTCCAACTTCTGTTTGTCCTGGACCAACTTCCCGTGTCCCCGGCTCAGGAGAGAGAGACCGAGCATGTCTCCTCCCTGACTACACCCTCTCTCAAGAGCAGTTCATCTCGGTTCTGAAGGCTGAAAACTGGTCACGCCTCAGGGTTTCCAAAGCTCAACAGCAAACCAAAGGAGACCCTGAACATTGGGTCTTTTATGAAATGTATTTCCCCCTCTCACAGAAACCCAGGATCTTCCAGCCACACAGTTTAGACAGAGCACATCTTTGTGGGGAGGAGAGGGGAACTGCAAGGCTCCTCAGACAGCAGGCTGTATACTCTGGGCTCCCGTGAACCCTTGTTGTGTCCCTGAGACCTGGTTGCTTTGCTACAGGGCCACATGCATCTGCGGATCTGGGCCAAGACACCACATCCTTCTCATTGTGAAGGGAGGTTGTTTCCTGGTTGCTATGGCAGCATAGGGAAATGAAGTCCTTTAACCCAGGCAAAGGCACTGCTGCTTCACTGGCTGGGGTGGGGGTGGGAAGCTGTCCACTGGACATTGAAGGGGCCGGACCAAGTCCTAGGGGTAGGAGGTGGGGTGGGAAGCTGGATTGGGGTGTCTTTTTCTAATGGGTGTTCATCTTGCTTTTAACAAGCGTCTTCCCTTTCCCCTGACATGTGAGCCTGTCACTGCCAACTATTAACAGACTCGGGAAGTCTTCTAGGTCACCAAAAGCCACTTGTGATGTGTCCCTTGGCTGTGCCCCAGGATCCCCTGAACTAGACAGAAGGCTTCATTTTACTCATGGCTGCTTTGTGTGAGTGACTGGGAGACACGGGCAAGTTCTGACTTTCTTTGCATTTCTGGTTCTCAATGGGGGACATTTTATTTCACACACACACACACACACACACACACACACACACACACACACACACACACACACACCAAGGCTATACCAAACACACACACACCCCACCCCCGCACCTCCCACACACCAGGACCATACCACACCACTAGAATGTTAAAAGTCCTGCAAGGTATGACTGTCTTGCATAATGAACGTCACTTGGCACCCTTGCTTGCTTCTCTTTGATGCTGAGCACAAAACAAGCCCATGGGGGCCAGGAAGTCAGAGGACCCTGTGTCTGGTTAGGACCCAGTTTTGACCAGGGAAATCAAACGGCTTGTGTAGGTGCCCCCTGCTGGTTGGTATTCAGAAGCGCAACAACTTGTAGGCCCACCTACCTATCGGTTTCCTCTCTGCGGAGTCTTCCCAGGGCGCCACGTCATCGCCCGCTGCCCCCACCGCAAGGCAGGCTCAGACCTCCTAGCGTTAGACCTCATGCTGTGAAATGAGATTGAGTGCACCTGGGGAATTAAAACCTTGACCGCAGAGGTTCAAAAATGAGTTTAATCAAATTAACAGTGAGGTAATGCTTCACACTTGGGAAGCTGTAAACAAAGCAAAGCAAAATAAAATAGCATTGATGAGGGACGCGAAAACTCAAAAACCCTTGTACATTAAAAATGGCGTACCCTTGCAGAGCAGTGGTGGTGGTGGTGGTGGTGGCACACACTTTAATCCCCGTATTAGGGAGGCAGAGGCAGGTGGATCTCTGAGTCAGACTGGTCTACAGAGCCAAGGCTACAAGTTTTTTTTTTTTTTTTTGAGAAACCCTGTCTCAAAAAACAAAATAAAGCCAAAAAGCAAGCAATAATAATTAAAATAAAATAATGCATTCTCCGTGAAAAGTGGTATGACTATACAAACAAAACAAAATAAAACAAAAAACAAACAAACAAACAAAACAAAACCAGGCATATAATCAACACATTGTCCAGTAAGTCCATGTTTGGGTATATTCCTCAAAGGAGTTTCTGGAAGCAGACACCCGGATTTGTCTTCCCCGTGTTCATAGCCGCACCGACTGAAACAGTTAAAACGTGAAATCGATTCAGTTATCCATTGACACACAGACGATTGAACGAAATTTGACATATGTAGACAATAAAACATTATTCAGCCTTAAAAAGAGAAAGGAACTCAAAAATGTGCTATAATCCGGATGAACCTTGGGGACACGCTAAATGAGATACGCTAGTGACAATATTGGTCAGCTATGGGAGGATGTTACCTAAATGACCTATCTAGAGTAGTCTGATTCACTGGACCAGGAAGGAGGGGATGGTGGTGGCTGGAGGTTGGAGACAGGATGGGAGGGGGGGGACATTGAGGAGGGGGAATGGGGGGATGTGCAAAGTTAGTGTTCTGTGCAAACTGCCTTTGGGAAAATGAAAGCCTCTGGAGAGCGCCTCACCATAGGGTAAATGTTCTTAGTTCTAAGGAACTGTTAACTTAAATCTGGTTAAAAATGATAAACCTCTGTATCTTTTATCACAACTAAATTTTTTCAAATATATAGCAGAAATTCGAAAGCTGAATCAAACACTTGTTAATCCAAGTGGTCAGCATAGCCTGAAATGACCTGCTTACAACAAGTGGGACAAAATCCCCAAAACCAGGGCTCTAAATAGTTTCCAGGGGTCTTAGGCTACAGTCACACCTATCAATACCTCTTCAATACCTCTTCAAAACGTAAAGAAGACCCTTCACAAAGCTTCCCAAGTGGTAACTACAGCAGAGAGGAAGCCCTAGTCTAGAAGAATACCTCTTCCCTGAAAGACAGCTGTGTTCCCAGAGCTGGAGGACAGAGGGTGTTGGGGGGGCATGAATGGGGAGCCATGGAAGACTACAGACAGGAAGGGTTAGGGTGGGACGTGAAAGGGCAGAAGTTCAGAGGGAAGATGTGAGGGTAGAGAGGAGAAAGGATAAAAGAAGACTTTATAGGAGGCAGGCACATGGCAAAGGGGTGACCTCTCTGGCGGCCACGGCCATGAAGGTCAGGTACACACTGGCTTTTATTCCCTAGCCCTTTCCCATCCTCTCTTTTAAGACAGGGTCTTGTATATCCCAGGCTGACCTTGAAATTGCTGCGTAGCCATGGTGATCTGGAATTCCTGGTCCTCCTGCCCACTTAGATGGGGTTTTCAAAGCAAGGAGGTGATGTGATTCCATCTGGGGCTTTTGAAAGGGAAGTCTGAGAAACTTGTAAAAGGTGATGGGAAGGAGGGTGCTTATCTCATGAACCTCTGGGTGAACTCTCAGGACTTGTAACCCGGGCCAGTCTTCCCTTGGACTTGACTGAACTCGTCAGACAGGTCAGGAATGACTATTCAGTTGCTATATGACCGTTGAGAGAGATACAGAAAGGGAAACTCCATCAGTTGCAAGAAAACAGAAATCTTCAACATTTTAGAAATGGCATTGCTAAAAAGAGTGCGAGACACCTCAGAAAATTTTAAATTACAGTATTGGGAGGACTCTGAGTGAGAGCCGCAGCTGTCAGCTAAGCGGTGACTCTGCTTCTCTGGCTCCCATGAACGTTTTTGTGTGTGAGCCCCACAGACTCTGAAATGTCGATTTGCCCACAGACAGTGAATGGGACACCAGGAAGTGATGGCTGTTCCAGTCTAGTTTCTCAAGTATCTCGCTTGAGAAAAACACCCAGGTGTCCAAGTGACCTTCTCAAGGCCCAGGCAAGGCAGTTAGGCCTTGCTGGGGTTGTAATCTGTGAGCAGACAGACCCCAAGCCACAGCAGGCCTCTCCTAAATCATCATGTTTACATCCGTGCTGTTTCATATGGACAATGAACAGATCTACGGATCAATTAATAGGCATTTAAAAGCATTTACCCAGTCCCCACAACAGTTTATGGAAAGTGCATTCAGAAAGCAATCGGGGTTATTGCCATTCTAAAGTGCTTGGGGATCCCAGATGAAAGGCTCTCGTAACCGGGAAGTATTTATAACTCAAGAAAGAACCCTCCACACCCGTGTTATACAACACGGCCACCACCCCCTGGCATGCCTGACCTGTCAGCCCATGCGGCGAGCATGTTTAAATTACACTGTAAATTCTATAGGGTGGAGACCGTGTTTTTATGGTTTGTAAAGCATCATGAATAACCATGGTACTCTGTAAATAAATAAAAACCACATGAAACGATGGAAATAGATGCCTTACCCCCTGAGTGTTTGAGAATTTGTCCCTAGTTTCAAAGTCCTTGGGTTCAATGGATGCCACTCTGCAAAAGTGGTCTGGGAGATGACAATGGGATTTTTGTTTCTGCCTTGCCCCTTTACAAAAGTGTGTTTGTGTAATTTTATCTATCTTCAGTCTACAGGATCCACCATTGCAGTCTTTCTGAAGAACACAGAGAGAATAGTTTCACAAAGCTACACAGAGGTGACATGGGACCTTCCCTGAATTTGGTTCTAACTTGTTGTTTATACTAGGGTGGTGGTCACTATCCCTAAGAGACTCCTTCAAGGCTAATATTTGACTATCAGGAAGGTGCCACAATTGCAGCACAGGGCACAGCCTCCTCTTCAGTCTTGGGATGCTGCTCTCTCTCTCTCTCTCTCTCTCTCTCTCTCTCTCTCTCTCTCTCTCTCTCTCTCTCTCTCTCTCTGCCTCCCAGTCAGTCATGGGATGCTGCTCTCTCTCCCTCCCTCCTTCCCTCTCTCTCTCTCTCTCTCTCTCTCTCTCTCTCTCTCTCTCTCTCTCTCTCTCTCTCTCTCTCTCTCTTTCTCTCTGCCTCCCAGCCTCCCAGTCAGTCATGGGATGCTGTTCTCTCTCCCTCCTTCCCCCCCCCTCAGACGCTAGCCCTCTGACCTGACTTTCTAGACTCCATCCACTCTTATGTCACCTGTCTAGCTCCTCTTTGAAAGTGGTTTTTGTAGATTTGTCTGGGTCAGCTCTCAACTTCTTGAACTACAGGAAAGGTGAACTGAAGGTCAAGAGAGCTAAGCACAGTGATCTGCCACAAACACCAAACGCAGGTTCCAGGAAAAAAAATCAAAACTGAAAGACCCTGAAAAGATAGCCTCTGCCTTTGACATGTCATGCTGCCTTACACCGTGAGGGCTCTTTCACAGAAGGTCTTAATCTACACCCCCTGTCACCCCTTGCACATAGTAGCTGCTCACTAAACATTTAGCAATTCACTTTGTAGCATGCTCAAAGAGATGAGTAATTATCTTTGAGCCATTAAGAGATATAAATGAAGAGCATTAAGAGTATTAGGTCAAAGCTGCCTTAGTAGCTGGTAGTTTTCTTGGCTGCAGTACAAAGCTTAGACTCACAGGTTAAAAGCATCAACCAACCCAAGGCTCAGTAAACAAAGGCAGAAAGAGTGTGGGAGATTCAACCCTCTTGACCTGTTGGGAGAAGCACAGGCTTGCTAAGGATGAGTATCTGACTTATTCAGGTGCTAGAACTGATTTCTCATGTGAGTCTGGTCAGATGTGAAGGAAGACAATGCAGAAAGCAACACAGAATACTCTGGAATGTTAGGACGGGAGAAGGTGGCTGCGTTGGCCCCCATAGCCTTTCTACTCTTAGGTGTAAATCAAGGCCACATACCTTGACTGGCTTGGCACCAGGGATCTGCTTACTCAGGGTCTGTTTGAGAGGTTTGCTTTGTGAGTCGAAAATGCTTGGTTCCTCTAAAAATCTTTGCTGCAGGTTTCCTTTTCTAGCAGGGACACTCATAATAACTGCGGACTCTTAAGCTTATGGTAGGTAGACAGCAAGTTGGTAGGAGAAACACCAACCGCCCATTCTTGGTTCTTTAATAACAGCGGATTCGCCAGTAGCTCCATCAAAGGCAACAAAAGTAACAATTCCTAGGGACTGATTAGGGTACTCCATCAATGGCAACAAAAGTAACAGTTTCTAGGAACTGATCAGGGCAGCTCCATCAATGGTAACAAAAGTAACAATTCCAAGAACTGATCAGGGAGGAGGGGGCAGTTCTAACAGGAGCCAGAGCACAGGTCTTTCACAGAAACCCTACAGATTCTGCTGGTCTCAAGCCATTAAACCGCAAAGATGGAAAAGAGAATGTTTTCTCTGTGTCACAGGTTTACAGTCCTGTTTGCTTGTTGAGACTGGGTATTACTGTGTAGCCCTGGCTGACCTGGAACTTGTGTAGCCCGGGCTGATCTCAAACTCAAGAGATTCACCTGCCTCTGCCTCTCAAATGCTGAGATTAGAGGCAGAGGCAGGAGGATCTTTGTGAGTTGATACATTCTAAGCTCCAGGACAGTCAGGGCTACATAGAGAGACCCTGTCTCAAACAAAGCAAAGCAAAACAAAGTTTTATTGCCTATTGTTAGAATGATGCTTATTTAAATGATAAAATATCTGACAAAAGGCACATACAGCCAATAAATAGTGTTCAAGAAATACTTTTGTCTCATAAGACAGACTTCACAGGAACAGCTTCCTACTGTCAGGCCACGGAAGGAAGGTTTTGCCGTACAAACCAATGCTCTGAAGGTCACTCTCCCACAGAGGAGGCAGCAAGGGACTAGGCTACACAACCAGACACTTCTCCATCAGCTGCCCTCCGGCTCTCTGTTTAACTCTGTGGCAAGAATAATTTCTGTTTTCTGATTGCAGAAGAATCTGTCTATGAACTATTCCCTGATCATTTGAGAAATACTAATACGGAAAAGACATCTTTGGGAACAAATGGCCAAGTTAAAATACACATTCTCCTTCTGTTATCTGAGCACGTTAGTAAGATTTTGTTTTTGAATGTTCAAGTTACACCCCCATCCGTGGCCCCAACAGAGTCAGAACTGAAGCAAAAGAAGTCAGGAAACCTGGGTGTTTCCAGATCATTCAAAGTCCACACGTTGCTTGAATTTGCATTGTGAACCAAGATGCCCCTAATCTCCCAGGGACTCCCCACTGCCCATGTTCAGCTTGCATGGATTCCTTCAGGGAAACACGCAGGTTCTCTTGTGAATTAATTTTTAAGCTTCTCTGTAGAGATTGCTTAACCAGGCAGTGCAGAAATGGACGCCAATGTGAAGGCCTGTTTGGTGTTGAGAAAAAAGGAAACAGAAGACAAGGGACAAGACAGTATGCATCTCTGGGAGGTAGGCGAGAAGACCCACCCGTGGCGATTTTGCTCGTCCCTCATTTCTCCAGAGGGCTAGCCTGTGCCTACGCCCCTCCCAGCAGCATTTTTAAAATGAGGATAGGCTGCCAGACTCTGACTGGTCCAGGAAGTTCTGGGGATACAGGGAGGGAGGAAGCGGCTCTTCTTCATCACACAGAACACACTGGCAGCAGAATCTGCTTTCCTGAGGCCAATGGCCAGAAGAAGCTGGCCACAAGTTGGGAGGAATCATTAGTGTAGTAACACGAGCATTGCCCTCTGCGATCATGTGATTGCCAGCCCTGGCTCATCTCCCCTGGGGATACCTACCCATCCTAAATCTGGTCCGGGGGAGTTGTCAGTCAGACAGGAAGGACAGCTTTGCCCTAGTCATTTCAGTGGGAGGTGCTAGCAGCCCGGGTGACTTGGCTCTTTGGATTTTACCATCCTCCTCCTGACAGTCTGCTTCTGGTTAGGTGCGCAAAGGGTTAACCGGCCTGGTAGGACTCAGCTGCCAAACGCACCCTAATGCTCACTCCAGCAATCCCAGGCTTGCATGCTTATATTCTTACGCGGCTGAAGTGGCCTGTTCGTGGCATCTGGTTCCCTGGCAACAGCTTTCATTGGCTCATTCAAAGAGCTTTCTTCTTAAGAAAGCTCCAACCGAGCCGCCCACCGCCAGTACTAATCACCATCTCCTCCACTCCTAGCTCGGGATGCAGCTGGTATGAAAAATAGCATCTGTGGGCGCGGGGTCGTTCCGCCATGATTGGGCTGACCACACTTGCTTTGCCCTGGTTTTCGCCAGGACTAGGTGCAAGGGGTTTGCCTTTCCCCTGGGACTGAAGGAAAACGACTCTCCGCCAGAAAGTTTCCCAGCGCAGGAGTTCTTTGTTCGGCAGAAATTCCCGACTTCTTGTGATTGACTAGCTGCTTCCTGAACTGGTCTGTGCTGTGACTTTGGGGCTCAGGCGCTCTGACAAGGGGCGTGGCGGAGCTGAGAGAACCCAGACAAGAAATCCAGACTGTGGACCGCTTGTACAGCAAGCCGGGACAGTCTGTCTCCCTTAGAACCTGGGGAGTCTGACAGCTGCTCCACCCTCCCCCAAAGATGTCAGCAGCTCCAGATTTGCTGAGAGTGGCAGCAAAAAGGAGCTCTTGGTTCCGTATTTTTTTTGGGGAAAAAACTTGGCTAGCGCCTCTAATAAAGAAGAGAACTCTTTTGGGATTCCCGGCCTCACTGAGAATCATGTGGAGTTGTTTTGTCTGGAACTTGAATAAAATCAAAAATTACAAAGCAGAGTTTGACAGAGTAGGCAAGCTATTTTCGTTCACCTGTGTCTGTCTGCTTAATTCATTCTGCCCCCCCTTTTTTAAAAAAAAAATCAAATTTCATCTAATTCATTTAGACTCATAGAAATCTAAGCCCCGAGCACGGCCAAGAAATAAAAGCATTTGAAATTTATAGTCATGGTGATCAAAGATGTTGACTTCTGGTGTGTGTGCACCCTTGTCTATATGGGGATGCGAGAAGAGTCAAGAGAATTGAGGTTCCAAGGATACAGGACTTGTGTTTCCATTGCCTGGAAGAGATGGAATAGGGACCTTTCCTGCTGCTTCAAGGATAGTCTGATCCTTGGGTCTATGTGAGGGTGAATCACCGTACTTTGACCTACGCTGTCAAAAGATGTTACAGAGGACACTCACAGCATGCATTTGAGAGAGATTTGGGGTCCGAGTCAATTCTGTTCCCTGTTGGGGTACAATTGGGGAGACTGCACAATTGATTTCAGCTCCTTAGTCTGGAGGTGGGGAGGACAGGACCTAACACGGAGGCATGCTACAAAGACTATCAGAGACAGACAGGGGTTTGCACCCCACTCCTGCCGGGCACTGGCAAGCTTGGGAAGCACCTGGTGATTCTGATCTTTAGCCAGTTTAAAGAACTGTGGATGGTGCCTGGTGGTGGTGGTGCACATTTTTAATCCCTGCACTCAGGAGGCAGAGGCAGGCAGATCTCTGTGAGTTCGAGGCCAGCCTGGTCTACAAGAGCTAGTTCCAGGACAGGCTCCAAAGCTACAGAGAAACTCTGTCTTGAAAAACCAAAACCAAAACAACAACAAAAAGAATCTGAGGGGAAAGAACTGTGGAAGAGGTGTTGGGATGTATTATATACAGCACGCATGAGGCCCCAAGTTCGGTCCCTAGCACCAATGAAACAAATCAAAACAAACCGAACTCATTCATAGATGAACCCTATGGAAGGCTGTCTACAGTTGTTTATTTGGGGGCTGAAGAATTCCTTGAAAAGCAGAGCATCTTAGGTATAGAGCTGAAAAGACTGTGTGATTTATAGAAATAAAATTACATTGCTCCTTCCTCAGGGCAAAGCGTTAGATTGAAGGCAGGTATAGTTCCCTGTCCTGTAGCATGCTCTCTCCTCTGAGCAGGAAGTGATTGATATCCAAGACCCAGAGAATAAAGATGTGGAAACTTTTGTCATAGCTTTACTTTTTTTTTTTTTTTTTGGTTTGTTTTTTGAGAAAGGGTTTCCCTGTGTAGCTTTGGAGCCTATCCTGGAACTCGATCTGTGGACCAGGCTGGCCTCGAACTCAAAGAGTGACCGCAGCTTCAGTTTCTGTGAGACCCTAGGAGGCCCGCCTGGTTGATTTTGTGGGCTGGATTCTCCTGTTGTTCTCGACTCCTCTGGCTCCTATAATCCTTCCTATCCCACTTCCAAGGGATTCCCCAAGCTCCAAGGGCAAGGACCCCATGGAGATGTCCAATTTGGGCTCTCTCCACCTGATGATGACTGTGAGTCTCTGCGTCACTCCCATCAATTGCTGGAGGAAGTGTCTCTGCTGGCAGTGGGGCTGGTCACCCATCATGTTTGTCTTTCTGGGTTACCTAGGCGTGAATGCTTTTTTTTTCTAATTCCAACCACTTGCCTGCAAATTTTATGATGTCTTTTTTTTAAGAGCTAAGTAATACTCCATTGTGTAAATGTACCACGTTTCCTTCATATATATATATATATATATATATATATATATATATATATATATACACATATTTCCTTTATATATCTATAAAGAAAGTAGAAAGGAAGTGAATATATTTCTTCATTTTTATGTATGTGGAGGTTTTGCCTGCCTTGATAACTGTACACCAAGTATGTGCAGTGCCCACAGAGGAGGGTGTTGAATCTTCTAGGACTAGAATAACAGATGATTGTGAGTTACCATGTGGGTGCTGGAATTGAATTCAGGTCCCTTGGAAGAGCAGGCAGTGCTCTTAACCGCTGAGCCATCTCTCCAGCCCTTTCCTTTATCCATTCTTTGGTCGAGGGATATGTAGATTGTTTCCATTTCTGGCTATTACGAATAAAGCTGTTATGAACATAGTTGAGCAAGTGTCTTTGTGTTTGGGTATGTGCTCAAGAGAGCTATAGCTTGGGCTAGACTCCTTCTTGAAAAAAAAAACACAACACACACGTGCACGCACACACGCACACACTGATTTATATTAGAAATTATATAAATTATATTAGAAATACTATAAGAACTCAAAGATGGGCAGAGGAGCAGATGCCCCTCAAATGGATGTTGAAGACATAGGTTCTAAACGGGATGTGTAAAGAGAAGACACAACTTGGGATAGCCATGTAAAAGCACCTCTCAGTGTCACCACCTCCAAGGAGTGGACACGACAGGGCCCTAGCTGCTACACTCTGACTATATCACCACATTTGTGCCAGTTCGACATCTACGGGCTGCTCCTAGCCCAGTCTGAGCATGCCAGCAGAACCATGGCAGGCAGGCTAAGCCCTGGGGACACCACGACAAGGCGTACCTCTGACGGGTGATGGGGTAGGGATTCCCAATAACCCTGCAAGGATTTTTTTTTTTTTACAATGGCACAGCCATCTAAGATGCTTCTACCCAGCCTGCCTTCCTTCCCACTCCTCTTCATGTGGATGGATCTGTGCTCTGTCTGTTGCTTCCCTGGCTCCCGTCCCGTTTACCCTCACAGGTGTTTTCCCTAATAAATCTCAGACACATCTAATCTTGTCTTGGTCTCTGTTTCTTGGAGGACCCAGATGGACAAACAATTCTTGTGACTATGCCAAATCGGCATCCCCACTGCGTTCCAAAACTCCTGTTTCATTTGCTTGATTATTCCTTCCCAATTATCTTCCTAATTACTGCCATCTTTTAGAAGTTGGTGCTGCTGGATATTCTTTAGGGAGAAGACATTGTAACTAGCAGGAGAAATGTCTAAGGGGAATTTTCACCAAGGGGGAAAAAAAGTAGACCTAGAGGATAATTAGAGAAATGCCCTAATTTTTTACTTATTTTAATTACTTTTAATAAGCTTTTTAAAGAGGGACTGGAGAGATGGCTCAGCAGTTAAGAGCACTTGTTGCTCTTGCGGAGGCCCTGGGTTTCATTCCCAGCACCATATGGTGACCCACAACTGTCCATAATTCTAGCTCCAGGGGCTTTGATGCCTTCTTCTGACTTCCATGGGCACCAGAGAAGTGCCTGGTACAGATACACACATGAAGATTGCACACATGAAATACATTTTTAAATTTTTAAAGCATATCTTTATCTTTTTAAGTTTTAGTTTTGGTTTAATGAGACACGTTTTCATTTTATACCTCATGCAGGCTTGAAACTCACCGTACTGCACAGGATGACCTTAAACTTGCAATGATTCTCTTGCTTCTGTCTCCTGAGTGTTGAGATGACAAGTATGTGCTACTATACCAGGTTTGTGTGGCCTTATTTCCTTCCTTCCTTTCCTCTCTCCCTTCTTCCCTTCCTCCCTTCTGTCCCTTCCTCCTTCTTTCCTTCCCTCCTCCCCTCCCTCCCTCCTTTCTTCCTTTCTTCCCTCCCTTCCTTCCTTCCTCCCTTCTCCCTCTTTCCCTTCCTCCTCCCCTCCCTCCCTTCTCTCCTCCCTCCCTCTTTCTTTCTTCCCTCCCTCCTTCCCTTCCCTCCCTCAATCCCTCCTTCCTTCCTTCCTTCCTTCCTTCCTTCCTTCCTTCCTTCCTCCCTTCCTTCTCCCTCTTTCCCTTCCTCCTTCCATCCCTCTCTCCTCCCCTCCCTCCTCCCCTTCTTTCCCTCCTCCCCTCCCTCCGTCCCTCCTTTCTTCCCTCCCTCCCTTCCTTCTGTCCCTTCCTCTGTTCCTCTTCCCTCCTTCCTTCCTTTCTCCTTCCCTTCTTCCTTCCATCTTTCCCTCCTTCCCTCCCCTTCCCTCCTTCCCCTTCCAGATACAGGTATTGAACGACAGGCATGCACCATGCATTGTGCTATGATCTGACATAAGACATGGATAGCAGTCCTATTTCCCAGACAGCTTGGAGTCCAGGGGGGTTGTTAGCCTATCAACAAATAATTAAAATGTTGCAGGATAGCACTTGGCCTCACACAGAGAAGTTTATATGAGTAAATTGTTCTTTCTTTCCTCTGACAGTTATGAGTTGTATGTGCGTGTACGTGTGTGTATGTGTGTGTACGTGTGTGTGTGTGTGCTTTCTGTTACACGTTAGCATTTCGGCAGGAAGTAGCATCCTCCAGTTCTTCTGGAAAGAACACACTGGATGAATTAGTTTTGGTTGCTAAAGCCATTCTGTCAGGAAAAATTAAATGGTTGGGGCTGGAGAGATGGCTCAGAGGTTCAGAGAGTTCCCTACTCTTAAAGAGGACCCAGCATTGGCTCCCAGCATCCAACATGGCAGCTCATAGCTGTCTATAACTCCAGTTCTATAATTCACTACCTCTTCTGACCTCTAATGGCTTCTGCACACATGCAGTGTACATTCACATAAAATAAAGTATTTTTTTAAAGAAGAAGAAAATGGTCTGTGGAGCTAGTGTGCTTAGCAGATTATGTTTGAACTTGGCTCCCCCTGCCTCAGTCTCCCCGGTGCTGAGACTATAAGCCTCAACCACTATGCTCAGCTTTTAAAAACACACTCTGGGGCTCGAAACCAGATCCTTGTGCTTACGTGGTAGCTCTTCACCGACTGAGCTGTTTCTCCAGGACTTAATTTTACAGTTTTAAAGGTGCATGATCCAAACTGCATGGTGCTTAGTCTGGCAAGGTCCTGTGGCATCACCAGGGTGGGGACATGTGTAAGAAGGACAGATCACATGACAAGACAGGAAACCAGCCAGCCACCGAGGAGGGATCCGGTCTGGCTTTATATGATGACTCTCTTAGGAACCTTAGCCCCATCTGAGGATAGGACTGTGATGGTTCAATGACCTCCCATTCAGCTATACTTCCCTAAGATGCTAGTACCTCCTAATATCGCCACACTGGGGCTCACATTTCCAACACAAACCTTCGTGGGATGAGGTGAGGGACAAACCACATCCAAGCCACGGTAGGGTAGAGGCCAGACAAAGTGGTCTTTGGTAAGTCAGGGTAAGGGTGATGACAAGACTACATTGAAGGTTTTGATTAACAGAATGACTTGATGGGATTCTTTTTTAAAGGATCCCCTAGCAGGCTATAGTGTTGCAGATCTGTAATACCACCATTCAGTATGCTGAGACAGGAGGATTCTGAGTTCAAGACCAACCTGGGACTACGTAGCAAATTCAAGATTAGCTTGAGCTATAGACTATGACCCTTGTATGTAAAACAAATGAACTAAAACAAACAAAACAAACAAGGGCTGGAGAGAACAATTGGTGGAGTTCTTACCTAGAATACAAAAGGCCTTGGAATACACACACACACACACACACACACACACACACACACACAGTGGTTCTGACCATGTAACATGTCTTGCCATGAACTCAACAAGGGGTGTATTTTTGAGGGTTGTTTGTCAAGAGGTAGGAGAGCAAGAGTTGGGGGAAAAAGTTCTTTAGTTGGTCTGGTCTAGCCTGGCCCAGCCTGGCCCTTGCCTCCAGCAACTCTATGGGTCAGATGGAGAAGGTGGAAAGGGCTTTTGTTTCTGACTCTGGTTGGTACCTTTTTATTTTCTTGAAAGGTAAAAGTAAAATAGGGGGAGAGGGAGAAATAAAGGTCTGTTTCCTTTTAAAGAGACTTAGGGGACATCGAGATGAATTCGGGGATCAAAGCATCACCTGTTTTCACATCTGGGATAGTTGGCTGCCACGGCGGTCGCTGCTTGACCAATTCATGAGGATGGTGGACACTGTACTGCCAGGTTCGATACTTGGGACAGCCAAGGACAGACTATGGAGTCAGGGTCTAACGGAGTTGGGCTCAACCGTTGGCTAAACTTGCCACCTAATCCTGGCCAGTTCCATAACACCTCTGAACCTCCTCTATCTGTAAGCTTAGGATGATACCATGAAAACTGGCAAGGTTTGCCCAGTAATGTGTCACAGGTGCCGAAACAGATGGCAGCTATCATGGTCAGGGAGCATGCTGGCCCACTGTTAGGTTTTCAGGGCAACCTGGGCTTTGATATTTCTTTTTCTTTGTAAAAGACAGGGCCTCGTGTCGCCCAGGCTGGCTTCAAACAAGCTATGTAGCCAAGGAAGTCCTTCTGGTCTTCCAGTGTCTAGCTCCAGAGTACTGGGATTGCGGGTGGGCACAAACATGACCAATTATCACCGAGAGTGCTGGAGTGAAGCTGAGGCCTGGTCCACTCTAGGGCTAGTGCAATGGCGCTACATCCTCAGCTTCAGGAACCAGGCTTTGAAATTCCCATTTTCTCTTCCAGGATACCCATCCAGTCTCTCTTTCTTTTTACCCACATTTCCTAGAAAAGATACGCCAAGCTCTGAAACATGCCTCTGCTTTCAAGCGAGTTAGGATTATTTTCATTTTGTACCTTCTTAAATTCCCATGGAAGGTTCTCCTTTTCATCAGGTGACTGGCAGTTATGCTTTTTGGGATTTTGGGAGCCTTGGGAAGAGGATGTCAGCAACTTCCCTCCCCCTCCTCCCCATGTTTCTGCTCTATAGAACCCAGACCTGGGATGAGACTTCATTTTCCCAGTTGGCACCTCCGGACTCCGGACTCTGGACTCCGGTGCCCTTAGCGCTTTAGATGTGGGGAAGGTAAGACGGGGGAAATGCCTTCCAGCATCTTGACTGGCGCTCAGTGCCAGGATCCCTACCCAATCCCCAGTGCAGCTGCCGTTGCTGCCGCCTGGGGAGCCTGCCTTTGAGAGCTGGTATTTTGTTGGTACTAAGTCAAGTCCCAAGGGCAGACTGACTTGGGTTGCAGTGGAAAGTAGATTCCAAAGCTGCCCCAGGAATGTGAGCCTTTCCTGGAAACTTTCCACGCTGCCTCTTAGAGAACAGCAGGCTTCTAGGTCTTCACACCAGGAGTCAATGAAAGAAACCCAAATTATTGCCATTCCAATAAACAGCGGTCTCTGTTCCTCTCCAAATCAACTTGTTGGGATGGCCCCAGAGCCAGGTCTCATTACGGTCAGATAGCATAAATCTGATTAGAAGCCTTTGTCTGCTTTAATTAATTTCCTCCTGCAATCAAAGCTATATTCAGTAAATGTTAAATATGTATTTAAATAACTCCGGGGCTTCATACGGTTCTTCAAACCTGCTGGGGCTCTCATTCATCCATTCTTACTCCCTTCTGATGAAGCGTGCTCCTAGAACACTATTCTCAGGAGAAGACTTACAGGAACAGCACATCTCTGAAATGTAGCCTATGATATAAATACTTGTATCCCAGGGACAAGGATCAGGTTAAAGAAGGGGGTCATTTAAGGTGGTTCTGCATCCTGTCACACATCGGAGCCACTAGATAGAAAAGAACAGAAGCAAATAGTAAGAAGTTTAGCAGTGGAAGCCTAACTGTGCCTTTCCAAGTTGCCTGAGACAGGACTTGCCAGATATGATCATTCTTTTATTATTATTATTATTAATAATAAGGTGCTCTGTAGTTGGTTGTTTTTCACTCTTTGCTTTATGACTCTTTGGGGGCCTGCCACCCAGCTCCCAAAGGCTTGCAAATAAATCACATGGAGACTTATTATTACTTATGAGGGCCCAGCCTTAGCTTAGTTAGCTTGTTCCTAGCCAACTTTTCTTAACTTACATTATCCCATCTACCTTTTGCCGCTGGGCTTTTATCTTTATTCTATATACCTTTATTTACTTCTTTATTATCTTTATTCTATATACCTTTCTTTACTTCTTACTGTGTGACTTGCTGAGTAGCGGGGTGGCTGACCCCTAGAATTCTCCTTTTATCACTGATAGATCCTTTTGCTTCTCCATCCTTCCTTTTCTCCTATTTATCCTCTCTGCCTGTCAGCCCCTACTATCCTTTCTCCCGCCTTGCTATGGGTCATTCAGCTCTTTATTAGATCAATCAGGTGTTTTAGACAGGCAGAGTAACACAGCTTCACAGAGTTAAACAAATGCAACATAAATGAAAGCAGCACATCTTTGCATCGTTAAAACAAATGCTCCACAGCGTAAACAAATGTAACATACCGTAAAATAATATTCCACCACAGTGCTGGGCTGGTGAGAAGGTTCAGTGGGTAAAGTGCTTGCCACACAAGCCCGATCCTATGGAAGGAGAGAACCAGTTGTCCTTGACCTCTGCATGTATTCCACGGCATGAGCAAGTCTCTCCTCATAATAAAAAAATAACATTTTAATAAAAAAGAAAAGAAAGTGTTTATTAAGAAACACTGGGTGGGGTTGGAGAGATGGCTCAGAGGTTAAGAGCACTGGCTGCTCTTCCAGAGGTCCTGAGTTCAATTCCCAGCAACCACAAGGTGGCTCACAACCATCGGTCCTGAGATCTGGCTCTTCACCACTGAGCCATCTCTCCAGCCCCTGAAGATGACTTTTTATATTTTTGTTACCTTTAAACATTCTGAAACCATGGTGGCACAGGCCGTTAACCCCAGAACTTGGGAGGCAGAGGCAGATAGATCTTAGTGAGTTCGAGGCCAGCTTGGTCTACAAGGTGAGTTCCAGGACACGCAGGACCGTTACCAAGAGAAACCTGGTCTCAAAAGACCACGCACACAATCCTGAAACCAATGACCCTGAAATTGCTGAATTTATGTTTTCTTCTTTTTTCAAAGTACCATAGCACAGCTGAGATGGGGAAGGTCTATGTAATCATTCTTCAGAGACAATAAAAGCCATTTCAGAACACCAAACATGAACTGGGACTTATGGTCCTGTTAAAGTCTTCGAATAATTCATATTAAAGCTATACATCATAAAGGAAGACCCCTCCCCCAAGGTGCCTGGTTCAATATGTGTGCACAATGAGATTAAGGACCGTTACCAAAGGTTGCTGCTCACCAAAAGCAGCCGAATGATCTGATTGTGTTGCTGGGGGTGGAGAGGGGGTGGGGAAGGAGTGGGAAGAGGGGGGATGGCTGAAGCCACTATTAAGTCCCCAACACTAACCAGGAGACCCCCCCCATACTCTCCCTTAGAGAAAGGACCCAATTAGGCAAACAGGTGCTAAGAAGGAGGACTTCACCTCTATGGCCGGACCGACTGTTGACCCGACTGATGTCTGATAACGTCTAATAACATCTCATGTTTACATAGGAGCTTGTGCCTAGGGACAAAGTCCTCTGTAGTCATTATCTAATTGACCCATCCTCTGGCCCCCAGAACCCCACTTTTGATGGACCTGCAAGCAAGTAGAAGAGGCAGGGGAATAAGGAATTTAATAGTGAAGCTAGGTTTGGAATTCAAGCCTCTGTGTGTCTAGGCTGAGCTGCCGCTTGGGGAGGACATGGGAGCAGGGTCTGTTTCAGAAGAAGAGGCCCCGGTGACTCAGAGTGGTCTCCTTTCTTCCTTTCAGATTTTTAAATTTTTTTTTATGGTTTATTTAACTTTATTTTATGTGCATTGGTGTGGAGGTGTCAGATGCCCTGGAACTGGATTTTCAGACAGTTGTGAGCTGCCACGTGGGTGCTGGGAATTGAACCAGGGTCCTCGGGAAGAGCAGTCAGTGCTCTTAACCACTGAGCCATCTCTCCAGCCCCTTTCAGATTTATTTTTAAGTTTATTCTTTTCCTCCATTATTTCTATTTTTAATTATGCATCTGGGTGTGTATGCCACATGTGTGGGTGTGTATGGCTGAAGAGGGCAGAAGAGGAACGGGTCCCCTGGAGCTGGGGTTATAAGCAGAGTCAACATGGCTGCTGAGAGCTGCACTCTGGTCCTCTGGAAGAGCGGGAAGTGCTCCTAACCCCTGGGCTGTCTCTCCAGTGGCTTGGAGTGGCCCCGTTTCTAACAGAGAAACAGCTCTGCTGCTTTTTTGGTGTGTCCAGAGAAAAGATGACCTTAGCAGTCCACCTGCATCTTCCAGTTTGGAAGGTAGAAGGTTCTTGTCTACAATCTTGTGTGTGTGTGTGTGCCTGCATGCACACACATATATGCCCGCAACTTCGCTTGCACTTTTTCTATGGAATTCATAGATGTCATCAGATTTTCCTCCCTTCCACCCTCCTCCCTCCTCCTCGTCTTTCTTCTTCTTCTTCTTCTTCTTCTTCTTCTTCTTCTTCTTCTTCTTCTTCTTCTTCTTCTTCTTCTTCTTCTTCTTCTCTCTCTCTCTCTCTCTCTCTCTCTCTCTCTCTCTCTCTCTCTCTCTCTCTCTGTGTAGCCCAGGCTGTCCTGGAACCCACTTTGTACTCTGTAAACCAGGCTGGCCTCAAACTCAGAGATCCAGCTGCCTCTGTCTTCTGAGTACTGGGATTAAAGGCGTGTGCCAGTACCACACAGCCATCAGTAATTCCTGGCAAGGAACCCTGAAGTTTCTGTCTTTGTTTGCCCCCCCACTTTAGCTCTGGTGAGGGACTGTAACCAGGTAGTCTTTCCGTCACTCACAGTCCCCACAGTATCTGAATTAGGAGGTCATGGAGTGGGCAAGAAATTGATTTAGAAAATCCTGTTTCTAAGGGTTAATATTGATTTAGTTTGAAATAATTTCCCTCAGGTGATCGTTATATTCCTTTATTTTTTTTTTTAAAGAAGTTTATCTCACAAATATTCATTGAGTTCATGGCTCCCCTGGGGCAGTTGCTGCTGTAGCCAGTGCTCACAAAGGTTGCAGGAAGGGCACTGGGCTCTAGAGACAAGAGTCGAAGCCAAGGCATCTCTTGGGAAGCCCACTCCCTCTACCCTCTCTCAGCTGCCAGCAGTGCTCTGGGCTCTGGCCTGTCTCCGTCAGAACATGGCATATCCTCTGTTTCTTGGAAGGACAAGACACTGCATGGGGTTCCTTCCTCCTCAGGATGACCCTGTTTTTACTAATGGTGTCTGCTGTTATCCTTTCTCCAAAAAGGGTGGCGTTCTGTGACTCTAGGAAGCACACAGATTTGGGGACCTTATTCAGAGGGCACACTGAGCGTTTGCCGTGTGCTGAGTCCTGTGCTGAGCACAGAGCATAAGTAGAAAGTCTCTGCTTCGGGGGCTCTAATGGTGCTTACTAACTACCGTGTTTGATGTTTTTAATCCAGACCCTTTTTTTGGGGCTTCATTTAGTTATCCTAGGGATAACTTTTTGTTGTGGGATAATCTTTTTGTACACTGTGAAGATGTGTCTTTGCCAAGGCACCTTCTGATTGGTTTAATAAAGAGCTGAATAGCCAATAGCTAGGCAGGAGAGGATAGGTGGGGTTTCTGGGGGAGAGAGAAGAGGAGGAAATGAATCTAGTCTCCGTCATAAGCAAGAGGAGGACCAAATCAAACATCTATAATAGACAAGAGGTTAAAAAAAAAAAAACCCATGTGGCAAAATGGAGATTAACAGAAGCAGGTGAGTTTAAGTTACAAGAGCTAGTTGGTGACAAGCCTAAGCTAAAGGCCAGGCTTTCATAATTAATAAGAAGTCTCTGAGTCCTATTTGGAGGCGGTGACCCAAAGAGTCCCATAAGAAAGCCTGCTACACTACGGTAATGCAGAACAGATGTCCAGGCCTTCAATCTGATTTTCCTGCGCACCCAAATTCCTACCCATTTCTGGAATCAGCAAGGGAGGTGGGATACCTTCAATCGCCCCTCTAAAAGTAACAATAGCTGCAAAATCCTTCCACGGGAGCGTTGCCTGTTGCGATCATCGTGACGTGAGCCCCTGTTGCATTGTGGGAATTGTGAGGCTGGAGAGCCTAGGCGAAACCATGAAGGGCCGTGCTTAGAATTTCAGACATGGAAAAGACACACGCTCCCTTTGGCATACAGCAGCAGTAAGTTGGATTAGGTGCCAACATGAGGCAGGAAGGCTATCTTGTTAGCGGCTGTTATAGCGATCTGAGCAAGAAGGGGAAGAGGGTGGAGGAGAGAAACGGGAGTCCAGAGTGATGAGCTAATTGAGGGAAGGGGGTTACTGAGGATAAATTGCAATGTCTGGCAGGGTGAAATATGTACCTCCAAGCTGCTGGGTCTCATGTAGGCCGGTAGACATCAGGAACCTGAAGGCCTGCAAGGAAGCAGCCGGCAAGCCAGTGTCCAAGAAGGTCCAGAGAAGCACGGGGATTTTGGCTCTTTTCCCTTGTTACCTGCATCTTCTGCAAGGTTTGCAGAGGGAGCTGCAATTGGTCTATCTTAGAGCCTGGTGCACCTTCCCTCATTTTTCCCATTAGGAAAATAGGAGTAGGAAGGCTTTGAAACATCAACTTCTTACTTAGGTTGCCCCTGGGAGGGAAAGGGGCATCTCAGGCTATGAGGGGAGAAAACTCTTTGGGTTGTGGGGTATCCTTGTGTATTTTGGTTACATTTAGCACTTAGAAACCCCAAAACTGGGAGATTCTGGAGCCTGAACAATGGAGCAATGTTGCGACCACCATGATTTGAATGGTGCCCTTTTGGGACCATGGTGCCTAGCCCTCCAGGGGCGTCACCCAGTTTCTCTGCAACCGTTTTATGTCAGAACACAAAAAGAGATGAACGAAATCCAAAACTACTTCGGTTCCACCCGCAGATCAGCCCCAACAGCGACCATAATCCCTGTGTGGCGCCCTATCACATGGAATGAGGTCTGTAGACACAGGGCATAGAAAAGCAGGGTCTAATTCCCTGCTAAGAAGTAACTGCGCTGGACCAAGGCTCCCCCGCTTGAGCTAACCACATGCCTAATGATACTTCAAAGAAACAAACCGTTTTTTGGAGATCAATAATTTGGTAGTCATGGTTAGATGAAAAAAAAACAGTAAGGCCGGGAGAGGGCTGGTACGGCACAGGAATCACATGGTCCTGGCAAGTTAACCTCTTGGTGTCTCAGCCTTTTCTCTTTATGGTGGGAACAAACGCGTGTGTCTCAGAGGCTGAGAGGGGATGAGACGTAAAGTATCACCCTTGGTGACGTCATTTCTTGTAACTTTGGGGTACAGGGAATGACAGCAACGAGAAGTTAATTAATTGGCCGTTTGTTGCGTCGTGGGTCAGGGAAGGTGTGTTCAGAGCGTTCTCTTATGTCTATGTGCTTTCTCTTGTTCTTATTTATTTGGTTTTCTTTCTGCGGTACTTGAAGCTTCTCTACTTCTGATCTCTGTTTCAAACACTCTATTTAAACTCCTTTGGGAGACAGGGTCTAAGTTATCTAGGATGGCCACAATTCATTCCATAGCCCA
This sequence comes from Chionomys nivalis, assembly GCF_950005125.1. Taxonomy (NCBI): domain Eukaryota; kingdom Metazoa; phylum Chordata; class Mammalia; order Rodentia; family Cricetidae; genus Chionomys; species Chionomys nivalis. Next base: position 618,446 of record NC_080111.1, read on the forward strand.
GGATGACCTTCAAGTTGTGATCTGTCTGTCTCTTCAGCCTCCTAAATAGTTGAAATTACAGATCTGTGTTACCAGGCCCCACCTCTCTTCTTTGAACACATCCTCCAATTCTCTGCCTTTCCCCTTTTCATTCCCTTCCTTTCTTCCTTCCTTCTGCCCTTCCTTCCGCCCTCTCTCCCTCCTTCCCTCCTTCTTTTCCCTCCCTCTCTCTCTCCCTTCCTTCTTTCCTTTTTCTGAAACATGGAAACATTATGCGGCCTTGAACTCACAGAGTTGCCTCTGCCTTCTGCCTGCTGACATTAAAGGTGATTTCTTTCCCTTGGCTTGGGAAATATATAAGACACATCTCTAGGTTAAAGAAGGAAGTGAGGAAAATGAGGCTGACTCCGTTGTAATTGTTTGGAAGCTTGATCTTATGCAAACGGATATATATTTGGGTTGATCTTTTTTTCCATTTTAAAAATCAAATAGTCAGATGTAAAAGACTCAATACTGCTTCTTTCTCCCTATGCCATAACTGTCTAGAGGTAGAATTGCTGAGTCTTTCTATTGTGTGTTACTCAAACCTGATATTCTGACTAGCGGAAATCTTGCTTTTTAATTTAAAATACATAAAATGCCATCTAAGTAGTATTCTGATTGACTATCAGATATTGTATTGATTTTTCCCCCCAAGAGTTACTCCAGCTGCTTAGACAGAACCCATTAATCCCAAGAGACAAGCAGAGAGCAATTTTAATACCCAAGAGGGAGGTTTGCAGATGAAGGGACACAATTATCTGGAGTACACATTTTTACAGCTTGTAGACCAAATTCACTTGGTGAATGGAGGAATTGTGCCTTCCTCAGAGATGAAGTTACTGAATCGAATTTCCTCACTGTTTGGACTCTTCCAGTAAAATAGGTTCCCACTTCAAGTGAAACAAGAACCCACTTCTCTTAAGGGGACTCACTTAAGTAGATCTGGAATGAAGAACTTAAGGGTTTAGTTTTTAACCTTTCTTTTGCCACTTGTACAGACAGTAAAATTAATTCCCTCATGGGCCGAGAGGAGAGGAGGGTTTGGTCTGAAACGTTTGTTCTTGTTTCTTGGGGCTCTTAACTTTATCAAGCCATTTGGCATTTGGAGAGTGCTACCAGAAGGCCTGGTAAATGCATGCGTGCATGCGTGCATGTGATCCTGGAAGCTGGGGGCATGGATAGCCAGTTAGTGTAACATTCACCGACTTCCTGGGAAAGTTCATTACTTACTAGCTTGCCTGTTTGGAAGTCTGACTTACAGGGAATTATTTTCTGCTAACAGTTAAATAGTATCAGCCATGTACCACCAACAAAAACTTTTATCTAATGGGAATCTACTACAGTGGGAATCTAGATTTTCTTTCTAAGCAATCTAAGCTCACTCAGACCTGAATGAAATAAAGACTGGAGGTGAAGGTCCAGGGAGATGATGGCCCAGTAGATCAAGGTACTTGTCACCAAGCCTGACTCCGAAGTTTGGTCCCCAACACCCGTTTGCTAGAAAGAAGGAACCAACTCCTGCAAATTGTCCTCTGACCTCCAGCCAAGGACTGTGGTCTCTGTGTGTGCACGCACACACAAAATAAATAAGTAAAATATAATAACAGTAAAATAATAGATGTGAACCCACCCTAGTCTTTACCCAACAGGTTTAGCCTGTGTTGGGGGACACCTTTGGGATTATTTGCTCGTCTTTGCTAGTCTCTGCTGCGTCCTCTATAACTAGAATGTTAGACACCTAGTAATCTTGCTGGGAAACCCTGCAAGCCGGTCAAGGTGCAAATGCAGAAGAGGGAGCATGGACCAGGGATGCAAATGCTGCTTATCCTGGCAGTCAGCTCCAGGAAAGAGGCAAGGGTGGGCAACAGTGCCTGCCTGGCATGCATGAAACCCTGACTTCAACCTCACCACCACATATGCTGGGCATCTAGTACATCGTTGCAATCTTAGCATTCGGGAGGTAGAGACGGCATAATCAGGAGCTCAAGTTCCTCAGCTACATAGCAAGCTGGAAGCCAGCCTGGGGTATGTGAGACCCTGCACCTGCCCACAAGAGAAAGAAAAAGAAAAGGAAAAAAAAGGGGGGAGGCAATGCCTATTTATTTCTCCGCAGATGCTTTGGGTTAATTGTTGAAACTCGTGTGTACTTGTATTTTCATTTTGTTTTAGGCAGACATGGAGAGCCCATTAAACGAGAATAATAATAATTTTTATCTCCTCGTGTATGGACAAAATGAGTCAATGTAAGTGATTAGCACAAAGTTGACAGATTTTAAGATCTTCATGTCGTTCTAACCCCAAGGACTGAGAGAAGATCATTGAATGCTTCATAGGCAGACCCTGTCTGGGAAAAAATTCCCCAAATGAAACAAATTAATAATAAAACTTAAAGTCACTAACTGATAACTGTCTATATTATAATTGTACTATGATAACATTGACATTATGTATGTGACAGTCACAATGGAAGCATTTCTGTGATTCCCGGCATTGGCCTCCAGGAAGGGGATTTCCATGGTGCTGGGTTTGTTTTTGGTCATGTTCATACTCATTGACTCACCAGTAGGGAGACATCCTGTCCTGGTCAACAAGAAGCCAGGACTTTCCCACTACGTCCTTAACCCTCCATTTGGAACCCACCCTCTCCTTCATGACTGGAAGGAGTAAGTAAGGAGCCATAGCAATAGGGGAGGCCTCCTAGGGGACACACACACACAGAATTTAATTAAGTTAATTTATGTATATATGCATATACATAATTTAATTAAAATATAATTGCATCATTTCCCCCTTTCTCTTTCTTCCTTCCAACAACTCCAATGTACCCTCCTTGCATGCTTTTGAATGCATAGCCTTTAAAAATGTTTATACACACACACACGTGTGTGTGTATAATGGTATAAAGATAAATATTTAGAGTGTAGTTAGAGATTATGTTGGTTTAATAAAGCAGCAGGTGCAGGTTCTCCTCTAAGGTGTATGAGCTCTGTAGCCCTGGGTAGTTGACTAGGTTTTCAGTACCAGGCATGATTTCCCCCCTGTTGGTGGTAGTCCTTAAGTCCAAATAGAGAGCTGTTGTTTACTGCCAAGATATTAGTGCCATTATTACACCATTAAGGTCATTGCACCATGCTGGTCATTGCTGTGGTTCATAGCTGGATAGGACTTTGGTTGCTTCCTTCCCTTGGCAGCTTGTATCCGCCTTTCAGTGCTGTGAAAGCTTGTCCGTAGGAGAGAGGCTTTCCGATCAGATCTAGCTCAGATTGTCTGGGTCCTGTGTCCAAAGTTCAGGATGTCTTTAGCAATTGGAACCTACTTTCAACCTCTAGAAGCCACCAGGTACAACAGCAATAGCCTGTCTTGTTTTGGGAGTCTCTTAGATTTCCCTGACCAATTTGAAAGGGGGCTTCTCACCCCTGGGATTTTGTTAGGTGGTCTGTGGTTTTTGATGCAACATTTCAGGGATTCTTCTACCAGGCTATTCAGAGTGCCTTCCCTAAATTAATTTTTTTTTGTTTGTTTTTCAAGACAGGGTTTCTCTGTAGCTTTGGAGCCTGTCCTGGAACTAGCTCTTGTAGACCAGGCCGGCCTCGAACTCACAGAGATCCACCTGCCTTTGCCTCCCGAGTGCTGGGATTAAAGGCATGTGTCACTACTGCCTGGCTAATTTTTTTAAAAAAATTAGGGTCTCATGTATCCTATGGAACATTGGATGATCTTGAACTTCTGATCTCCAGGACTCAGGCAATTTTTTTTTTGGTGCTGGGGACCGAGCCTGGGATTTCACGCATCTCTAGTCACACATCCCAACTTAATTCTCAGTTCCAGATCCTTGGATCTTGATGTAGAAATTCATATTGGGGAAGAAGGATGAACCCGTCTAGGTGTTCATGCCTGCAATCCTAGCACCGAGGAGGCAGAGGCGGGCAGACCACATGTGTCCAGACCAGACTGAACTCATGGCTAGACACTGTCACAAATGAAAAAGAAAGCATCTAAATAGTATTTATGAGCCTTCTGCCTCTTTCTAAGAAAAAACCAAACACTCATCAGGAACTAGCACTGAAAATCCCCTCCCCAGTTCTGCCCTGTCAGGATGTAAGTTATTTTCCTCCCTTTGGAACCGATCTGGATCAAATTAAGAGGAATAATAGAGGATGGAAGACATTAAGAACTCAGTAAATATTTGCGGCATGGTGATTAGGGGCACCAACCAGAGCCAACGCGGCCACTCTCTGGCTTACCTTGCAGGGCTAGGTTTCCTCACACACCGACTGGGGGGTAATTATACCTACCCCCTAGGGTTGTTATAATGTGTAAGCGAGATCACTGTGTATTTATTATAAAGATGTTGATACTCACTGAGTACTTATTAGGTACCAAATGCCATGGTTAGGGTTTGGGGTAGGTTGTCTTGTCCGTTCTACCATTTTGGACTGAGGGCTTTGTGTATTGATGGCTCTCAGGAGATGTCAACAGCTAGGAAGAAGATAATCATTATTACCAAGGACACACAAAGAGTTAGTCTATGCTGCCCTTGACCTCACGTTGATACCAACGCTGAGCTGAACCTGAGGCCAGAGCTGGGTAGGAAGGAGATTTACAGGTAAGAGGCGTTAGTGCACTCACTAGCAAAAGTGGGAGAACAGAGCTCCCCAAAGTATTCTTGCAGTTAAGTGACCCTTGACTTAATCACACTCAAACCCCTCACTATAGCTTCAGGGTTATCTTGTTAGGCAGTTTTTGAAAGAGGCTTGAGGAACCTAGAGAAACATTTAATTCCTGCCTGGGTGTAACGAACTGGTCAGACACAAAAAACGTCTGTCCCTACCATTTCAAAGGTTTGAGTATAGATTTGCTACTAAAACACCCAGCAGCAAAAATTCTAAGCAACTGGGTAAACCTGGCCCATGATGAGATCACTCGCTTGGAGAGAAAGCAAAAAGTACATGGAATAAAATCTTTGTTTTTGAGAGTCTCACTATAAAGCTGGGCCCGTCTCAAAGGCTCAGATGGTTTGCCTCAGCCTTTGCAGTGCTGGGATGGCAGGTGTGTGATGTCCCCTAATCCTACCCCTCCCCCATCCCCCCATACAGAGCCAGGAGATGAAACAGGAGAAAATTCCAGAATGAATATATATGTCTCTCTCTCTCTCTCTCTCTCTCTCTCTCTCTTTCTCTCTCTCTCATCTATCTATCTTATCTATCTAATATCTATAATCTATTATCTATAATCTATTTATCTATCTACCTAATCTCTATCATTTATCTATCATCTATCTACTCTATCATCTATTATCTATAATCTATCTAATCTCTATCTATCAATCTATCTATCTTCCTATCATCTATCTATCTATCATCTATCTATCTATCTATCTATCTATCTATCATTTATCTAATCTATCATCTATAATCTATCTATCTATCTATCTATCTATCTATCTATCTATCTATCTACCTACCTATCTAATCTCCCAAAAGAGAGGACTGGAGAGATGGCTTGCTTGCCCCACAAATACAAGGGTCTGAGTTAGGGTCTTCCCACACGTGTAAACCACACATATCCCATCACACATGTAAAAGCTGTGTATATGTTGATGTGACTCTAGAGTGGAGGGGAGACAGGAAGGTCATTGGTCTCACTGCTTAGCCATTCAAGTGGAGCTGATGAGCTCCAATTTGGCAAGAGACTTGTCTCAACAAGGGGGCAAGAAAGAGGAAGACAGTCAGCATCAGTCTCTGGCCCCCGTTACACACACGTGTGTACACACACCTGTGCACACACCCATATTCACATACTTATTTCACACACCCACCTACCTCCTCATATGCACACAAGAGATAACAAAAGAGAATAAAAAATATAGTATGTTTACCAAAAACTGGCATTGTTATGAACCTTTTAAATAGGTTCAATTTACTAGGAAGTGTGAACAACATAGTTTTAGATGACTTTTTTTTAAAAAAGACTTATAAAGAAGAGTTCAAGAATGAATTTTTTTTGAAAGCAGATTAATTCACTGAGGAAAGGGTAATAACAAAGAAAGAAAAAAAGAATATGTGTCTTAGTTAGGGTGTCTGTTGCTATGACAAAATACAATGGCCAAAAGCATCCTTGAGTGGAAAGGGCTTTTTACATTACAGCTTGTAGTTTCCCATCCAGAGAAGTCAGGGCAGGCACCCAAGGCAGGAACCTGGAGGCAGGAACTGATGTAGAAGCCATGGAATAGCAGGACATACTGCCTTTTCCCTCAAGGCTTGCTCAGTCTGCTTGCTTTACCACCCAGGACCACCCGCTCAGGAGAGGCACCCCCATGGGCCACCCACGTCAATCCTTAATCAAGAGAATGCCCCGTGAGCTCGCCCACAGGCTAACTAACTGGAGGGGGCATTTTCTCAACTGAGGTTCCCTCTTCCCAAATGAGTCTAGGCTGTGTCAAGTTGGCATAAAAACTGGCCAGCATGAGGTCCATGAAATGTTTATTTAACTGCACACTGGAGTCTGTTTCCACTCTTTTCTGGGATTTCCTGGAGCCCGGTAGACTGTTATACACCATTCACATAGGCATACACAAAAATATACCATCTATAAATAGCCATCTGCCTTTTCAGTGAAATTAAAGATGGGCAGAGTGAGATTTTCTGAGAGTAATTACAGGCTCAAACCTCTGGCTCTTACGTTAACGATCGTCCTACCAAGAGAATTTCCAATATCACTATTTTAAGTACATTTAAAAATTAATATTAACCTGTCTGGGAAAATTGAAAAAAAAATAATACTAAGATGTTAACAGGGCACTTCCCTCCCACGCCCCCACTTACCAAGATTAGGTGTTGCATGCATTGCTGTGTTGTTTTATAAAGTACAGAAAAGTTTTCGATGTTTTTGTTCCTTATCTGGGGATTAGCACCCATCTACAGCCAACGTTTGTCTTCATCTCTACACAGGCCCTTCTGCAAACATTTCTCCCTCACAAAGCTTCTGCTCAAATGCAACTTTTTAGGAAAACCCATGGGGTTTCTAAAAGGTAAGGTTTGACCTCACAGGGCATCTTCATGCAAAGGGAATTAAAGTTGGATTTTCCTGCTAAGCAAGAGTGGGTTCGTGATTGTTCCACATGCGGCTCCTGTTCCCTCATTAGAGACCAAGCCGCTTCGATCATTGGGAGCTCGGAAAGATAAGGCAGGGATATGTTCTCAGGAGCAGCTACAAGGCTTCCCTTGGAAGGGTCTAAGTGCCTTGTCAGAAAAAGAGAATGGGAAAAGGAGAAGGAGCAAGTAAGCAAGCAGCAAACTCCTTCCACTTGGTCTGCAAGCAAACATTCTTTTCTTTTAAAATATTTATTTATTTATTATGTATACAATGTTCTGTCTGTGTGTATGCCTGCAGGCCAGAAGAGGAGGGCACCAGACCTCATTACAGATGGTTGTGAGCCACCATGTGGTTGCTGGGAATTGAACTCAGGACCTTTTGAAGAGCAGGCAATGCTCTTAACGGCTGAGCCATCTCTCCAGCCCCTGCAAACAAACATTCTTAACAGGCAGTTTTGACTGCCGTTGTGAAACGCATGGCTTACCTAAAAGTTGTCATTTTACGACTGAGAACTTGATAAAGCTCAAGAGATCCAAAGTCCCTAAATTTTCTCCCCTTTGCTGCCCAAATCTTCACCGGGTGGAATGACCTCACGCCCACTGGGATGTTCAGAACGCGGGAGACTCGTAAAAAACAAAACAAAAAACAAACCAAGCCGCTTTTGAGCCGGTGTCTAGCTAGCCGTCCTCCTCCTGGAGAGAGCTGTCTGTCTTTGGTTTTCATTCTTTCCAGTTTGTAGCACACACCCGCCTGTGTGAGCCTGTTAATTAGAACGAAAACAGAACTGTTTCTGTTATGCTTTAGAACGACAGAAACTTTCAGCCAGTTGTGGGACGGGAGAAACAGTGGCGCACCGCCTACTTTGGGTATCATCCGGGTATTGGCACCTGAATTCAACAAGAAGCAAGTGAAAAACCATCAAAGCTTGGAACTGGGAGCATGAGGCTGCCTTGACCATTTCCCGGAGAGGCTCCCCAACCTTATCCCATTCCTAAGTTGGCCTCTTCAAGAGCAAGTAACAGCCGAGTGGCTTTGGAGGCCACCTCAGGGTCAGCGGCTTCTGAGGCCACCTGAGGGTCAGGCAGGAGTCTATTCCAGTGAGTTGCTGAGTCACTCCCCCCGCCCCCAGCTCCCAGCCTGTTTTAGTTTACCTAGAAGGCAGAGGGAAGCCTCCAGCTGGGCGGGCAACAAAGGTGACCTCTGCTCTTATCTGGAAGCATCTATGGACTTTCCCTACCACCTGAATTCGAGGTATTTAAATATTAATAAATTAGATAAGGCCTACTAGGGGACACACACAATTTCCAAGGAGTCGTGGATCAACGGAACAGTAGAAATATCCAAAATACCTTCTAGTCCCCTTTCAAGCACGGGTAGTGTGGCAAGGTTACTAAATTACAGATCAGCGAGACATGCACCCTGAACTTTAGTAGGTCCTAAAAGCTTCCCTGAAAAGGTTAGAGCAGCAAGCAGTTCTCAACCTTCCTACAGCTGCGACTCCTTTAGCACAGTTCCTCATGGAGTGGTGACTCCAAGCATACAATTATTTCATTGCTACTTTGTAACTGCAATTTTGTTACTGTTACGAATCGTCATGTGAATATCTGATATGTGGCCCCAACCCTGACGTTGAGAAACACTGGCTTGGAGGTAGTGTGAAGAAGGCCTGTTCAGGAGACAGAAAATAACAAAGCAAAACCACAGGACAGACAGAGCTTTCAGGACCCCATGCCACCATCCTCTTCTATAGGGGACACACCCACGGCACACCTTCTTTCCACAATAAAGTTTCGTTCCTAGGTTTGCTATCTCAGGAAGAGTAAAGAAACACTCGCTTCATATTTTTTAAAAAAATTTATTTGTGATCTGTACATGTCATAAAGTGGGGCTTCATAGTAGATCTTTAAAGGCAAAAAACAAAACAAAAATCCAAAGTAAAAATGTATAAATACAATATATATTTCTTACAAAAATGGGAGATTTACAAAATATACATACTGCACTGTCTCTATTTTACAAATTTCACATGCGCTTGAGAGATAAACACAAAAGAGGCCAAACCTGTGTCGTAGCAGTTAAAAAAAAAATCTGACAGGTGAGATCATATTCTGAGTTTCAGAAATACAAGATCACTTTAATGTAAAAGCAGCTCCATTGCACTGAACGTGACAGAGAGAAAGTAATTTGTACCCCTGACAGTACCCTCCTGATTGGCATTTAACAACCGCTCTAAGAAACTGAGCGGCCTTGAAGACTGGAGGACAGTCAGTGTCAAAGGTGGAGTGAAGGTTAGCTCCCATGATGCTGTTAGCTTTATACCATTATGCCAAAGAACCAGACTTCTATCACGGGGGGGGGGAAGTATATAATTTAAGATTAATAGATTTAAGTCTTCGAGCATATTTCAAAGAACTCCAGAATCACTTTGAAGTTTACCTTCCTCTAATGACTTTCTAAACCCGGTACAAGCTCGCCCCCTCTTCCTTGGCTGGCATCCTGGCGCATCGCCTCTTTGGGTCCGCAGCCAGAGGAAGGGTTCTCACCCGGTTCTCATACACAGATTGACGGAACTAAGGGACATGGGCAGAGTGTTTTCAACTCTTTAAATGAATTTGTCCCTTTGTTTTGATTCTGTGAGCATTATATCTCTTCTTTCATCTTGAAGAACACAAATGGATGGTGGGGGGAGGCAGGTGTGGTGCTCCACACTGTGAATCCCTGCACTCGGGAGGCAGAGGCAGGGGGATCTCAGAGTTGGAGGCCAAGCTGGTCTACAGAGTGAGTTCCAGGACAGGGAAGGATACACAGAGAAACCCTGTCTAGAAAAACCAAAACAAACAAACAAATGAAAAAAAAAATCACCAACCCCCCCCAAAAAAAACCAAAAAAAGAAACAAAACTCCAAAGAAATCACAAAACACACACACACACACACTGGACGGAAGGAGGTGGGGACAAAAAAACCGAACAAACAAACAAAATTTAGGCTAATGGGGTGTGCGGAATAGAGGGAGATTTCATTAAGCTGTTTACTAGAGCCTGTTAGATCATGTGTTCTGAATTAAATCTGTTTAAAACAAATAACAAAACTTCTTGCATCTCCTTTATCCAAGTCAGAACCTTCAGCTGAATGGGTATGAAAGCACGCTGTCTTTAGCTTTTCCTTAAAAAGGAATGTTTATCTCAACCAAATTAACCACCGACGGGAAAGCTCAGATTTCTGCTGCTTTGCCTAGAAAAGCCGCTGCCTTCATAGCTAAGCTTTCCTCGGGGAGACACTTTTGTTTTCCCCTTTGTCTCTTACAACAAAGACAAGGGGGAAAATGCATTCCTATTTTGAAAAGCAACAAGTCATCACTTCTTTTTCAGGGTATGAAACCAAATAAAACATTCTTTTTCTATCTGCCTCCCGCCTTCCCAAGAAAATGAAGAAAGTAGCAGAACCAGACTACCACTCGGTCTCCTCTCGGAAATTTTCCTGTCTTCTTTTGCATCTTCGCATTAGGATTCTAGCAGGCAGGCCTCCCCGGCCTTCCAAATGCTTATTTTACTAGACTTGAAAGGAGAAGGGGAGGAAAAACAGGCGGGAGGGGGTCGGGGAGGGAGGATTGTAATGTCTGACCCTGGAAATTAACCCATCTGGGCTCCAGTTTGGCCCCAGTGAAAAGAGATTATGGTTTGACCACCGCTTGACAAGGGCACCACAGGGGGCCCCCCATCTTCCCAACAAAGCCAGGCTGCAGACAGCGCTATCTTCCCCCTTCCCCCGCCTCACTGGAGTGAGGACAGCCACTTGCCTTGCAGCAGGGATTGGACTCAGCCCTGGCTCAGCTCTGGCGCCCGGAGGAACTCACCAGTCTCGGCTCTCAACCTTTCCCTAAGGGCCCTCCAGGCCCATATCTTTCACAGTTAGCATCAGTTAGCATCCTGCAAGTCTTAGCCAGCAGTCTTTCCATCCACACCGCCTTTTGACTTTTCACTCAGGCCTTTCGAAATCACCTCTCACCCCAAATCTCTTCTCACCTCCGAATAACTTCTCACTTCCACGTTAAAGCTAAGTGGGGGAGGGGGTAGCCTACAGAAACAAGTCCCCACCCAGCAGTTCTTTCCCTACCAAGCCTCCTCTCCTACGGGGAGGTAGAAAAGGCAAGGGTGGGAGAAAGACCGGGTCTCATACCGCAGTCTCCCCCTTGCTGCTGTGGCTGAGTCTGTGGTAGAAGCGACGCCATGACTGCAGGGTCTTGCCCGACCAGATCCAGAAGCCGGTAGTGATGCCCACGATCATGGTCATTAGATACTTGATCATGAAGACTGTGAAGTCGGGGCTCATGGGCGGGAAGTGGCCTGGGGGGCAGGGCACGGCATAGCTCTTGCAGGTCTGCAGGAGCCAGGTACGCTCCCAGTGCTCACGGAAGGCCTGCTCATAGAAGTAGCAGGCCAACACGATGGTGGCAGGCACCGTGTAGAGCACGCTGAAAACGCCGATGCGCACCATCAGCTTCTCCAGCTTCTCCGTCTTGGTGCCGTCGTGCTTCATGATGGTGCGGATGCGGAAGAGAGACACAAAGCCGGCCAGCAGGAAGGACGTCCCGATGAAGAGGTAGACGAAGAGGGGCGCCAGCACGAAGCCCCGCAGCGCATCCACACTAGACAGGCCCACGTAGCACACTCCACTGAGTAGGTCCCCGTCCACCTGGCCCATGGCCAAGATGGTGATGGTCTTGACCGCCGGCACAGCCCACGCGGCCAGATGAAAGTACTGCGAGTTGGCCTCGATGGCCTCGTGGCCCCACTTCATGCCAGCTGCCAGGAACCAAGTGAGGGACAGAATGACCCACCAGATGGAGCTGGCCATGCCGAAGAAGTAAAGCACCATGAAGAGGATGGTGCAGCCCTCCTTCTTGGTGCCCTGCGCCACCGTGCGGTAGCCATCGTCCGAAAAGCGCTCCACGCACACAGCGCGGTCTTCTAGCAGGAAGCCCGCCACGTGCGCCACAGCCACCATGAAGTAGCAGCCCGACAGGAAGATGATGGGTCGCTCTGGGTAGCTGAAGCGCCGCATGTCCACTAGGTAGGTGAGCACCGTAAAGAGCGTCGAGGCGCAGCACAGCACTGACCACACACCCACCCAGAGGCGGGCGAAACGCCTCTCCTCCTCTTTAAAGTACATGAGGCCGTTAGCACGACCCGGCTCACACGGGGCACCGCAGTCGCGCTCACCTAGGAAGCGGTAGCCCAGGTAGGGGGGCACTTTGAGCTGGCGCGGGCAGGAGAAGGGGAAAGACCACCGGCCTCTGCCGTCCGAGGGGGATATCGCAGTGAAAGGCGGGTCTGGCAGGTAGGGAGCTGTAGGGTAGGCGGTGGGACTGCTGCCTGCGCCCCCGGAGCCGTCGGATGTGTTCTGGCCCACGCAGATCTCGCCGGCGCCGTGTACCGGGAAGTTCTCGCAGCGCAGCCGCTCAGGCCACTGGAAGCCGAACTTGTTCATCAGAGCCTCACAGCCTTGGCGGGCGCGCTCGCACAGGGAGCGGCACGGAGGAATGGCTTGGTCGAGTACGGTGCACACGGGAGCGTACATAGAGCATAGAAAGAAGCGCAGCTCGGGAGAACACTGCACCTTCACCAGCGGGTAGAACTGGTGCACCTCGAGGCCCGCGTCCTCTTGGTTTGTGTGGCCCAGCAGGTTGGGCAGGATGGTCTGGTTGTAGGCGATATCCGTGCACAACGGGATGGAGATGGGCTGGCAGAAGCCGTGATCCGGTACCGAGATGCCCTTCTCGCCATGGTAAGGCTGAGCCCGGGTGCCCGTGGGCAGCGTGCCCAGAAGCGCCAGCACCAGGGCGCACAGGCCCAGGGGCGAGTGCGACGCCGCAGTGCCGGGGCCCCGCATCGCGGGCCGAGAGTGCAGTGGCGTTCTCAGCAGGAGGAAAAAGACGAGGCGCTGGGGAGCGGCTAGGATGCAGGGAGGCGCCGCTGCGCCCGGCGCATGAGAGTCCTCCCGGCGCCGGGGCCGGGCCGTGGGCGGCGCGGAGCCCAGGGCGCTAGGGTGCTTGCACGGCGGGGGCGAGGCCGCCAGCCGAGGGGGCGCCGCACCCGCCTCCGCGTGGCACTCACGCGGCCGCCGGGGGCTCAGACTCCTGGGTCTGGGATGGGGGATCGGGGGAGGGGGTGTCGCCTTACCCTCCCCGCCGAGACGTAACGGTGCGGCTTTCTCTTCGGCGACGGACTACAAGCGTCTCCGGTTACCTTCCAAAGTTTGCCCAAGTCTCTCGAGCCCGGGGCGCAAGGCGATGCCCACGTCCCCCAACACCGAGTCGGGCCTCCGCCAGGCCAGAGCCCGGTGTCCCCCTGTCTGCTCGCCCGGGCCGCCGCCGAGGCGGTGCAGCTCCGCCTTCTCGCCTAGAGGCCCCGCGAGCCGCCGCCGCCGCCTCCTCCACCGAACCTGGAGCTTCTTTCAGCCCCGGGAAGGTCAGCCCCAAGTTACAGCCAAACGTCTGTTTCTCAGTTTGAGTCCGATCCGTGCTCAGGAGCTCAGAGCTGGGTGAGTTCTTTTTGGAAACCCGGTTGCGCGGAATCCGAAGCGCCGAGGCTCCTGCACCCGCGGCCTGCCCCGCGCAGTCCCGGCCCGCGAGTCCCCGCGTCTGCCGCCGCCCGCCCGCCGGGGAAGGAGCGCAGAGTATCGCCTGGGAGTCGCGCTGGTGGCTAGAAAAAGCGTCGGGCACGCAGGGCTTGGGGGCCGCCCCGCCTCCTCCCTCCCCCCATTCACAAACCACTCCGGGGGCGGGCCCCAAGCCCCCCGGAGGCCCAATAGCGTGCTTTGTTTTGTCTGTAGCCGCTTTCCGATTGGGTGGAAGTCGGAAGGGGCGGCCGAAGGAACGAGAAAGGCGGTGCCTGCAGCGCTCTGGGCGGATTCCTGAGGGGAGGGGCGGGGGACCGGGAGAGAAAAGTTAGGAAAAAACTTTTACCCAGAATTTGCTCAGGGGAGAAGAACGCACCAGAAAGGGAATTTGCTTGAAAGATTGGCTCCTCTTCCGGGTACCCTAAAACACACATTCCTGAGCAGAAGGGCGCATTCGCCAAAGGCTTCGGCAAAAAGCTGAGAATAGCGCAGCACTTGGGAGGAGAGACGTGATCAGGAGTCACGTTAGCCTTGGCTGGCTGACTGGCTTGGGCGGGAGGCTTTTGGTTAGCATCAGTGTGGGTCGAGAAGGGGGTGCGACTGACGATCGCTTTTTTTTCTCCCCACACCCCAGCCGACCACGTGAAGCCACAATCCCCTCTCCTTCCCCCAGTCACAAAGAGGGGGGGCCGCCTGGAAGGAGAAACCCGAGTCGGCCGCGGTGGGGACTTGGCGGCGGGAGGAAGTGCAGACCCTTGGAGGAGAGGGCCTAGAGTTGGGGGTGCGCGGGGCTCAAGAGCCAGCCCCCCACCCGCGTGCTCACGGCCGGGAGCCTTGGGAGCCCGAGAGGTTCCAGTGGGGTTTGGAGAACACTCAGGCACCGCTGGGGAAAGCTTAGGAAAGTAACCTGAGACCGAGTGGCCCGGAACTCCCTGTACGATTTACTGAGCGCCTTCGGTTGCCCTGTTTTCCCTTTGCACTGCGGTGTGTGGCCTTCGGGGACCCTATCTTCGTTGCAGAAACAACCATTTGATCTTTCCATTTGGAATCTACATAGAAAAGTTTTAATGCGCGTTAGAAACCAGGGCATTTTCTAATTAAAGGGCTTTCGAGACACAAAGAGGGGTTATTTTCCTTCTGGGGTAGCGTTTTCTGATTGGCAAGCGTTCTTTTGTTCTCGGTCAAATCTTAACCCTGCTCCAGGCACTGGGAGCTGGTGCGCCTTGTCTGGCTGCCCCGGACGGGTCGGAAGTTACTAAGGGGCCTCTGCCCTCTCAGAGGGGCCAGCAAGGAATAGCATGAATATTATGAATTCCCGTGCAGGGAAATGACAAGCTGAATTGTTGAATCTCTCTGTCGTCTCGACAGTCCTCTTTGAAAAACGTTATTCCTGACTGAGTCCTTCTGCCTGTCTCGGTTGGTTGCTGCTGCTTGAGGGATTTTTGATCAGTTTGAATGTTGAATGCTGGCAGAAGCCACTGCCTCCAGGATAGGAAAACGCTGATTCTTAAACCTAACACAATTGGATTCCCTTTTCTAGCCAAGTTGGGTTTCTTGTAATTTTCTTTTATTTACTTTATCTCAGAGGTTTGCTGAGATCTTTCCTTCCACTTTGGAGTTCTTTTGTGCTCCGGTTAGTGCGTCTAAAGAGTAGAGCTCTTTGAAACAAGAACTGCGTCACTTACCCCCACCGCCCCAATAGAAATCAACTCTTTCCTTCCATCAGGTTTACCCATACCTGATTATTTCCCCCTTAGGAGTATCTACCTCAAAGCAATAAGGATGAATAGACAACATTTTCCTTTTTTTTTTTTTTTAAAATGTACTTTCTTCAAGACTCCATCTTCCTCTTTCTAACTCATCCTTCCTATCACCTACCACTGTGCTGTGTTGATATTTGTTGGGAGATATTAAAGGCATGGGATCTGTTTTGCTTTGTCACTGAGAGTGTGGGTGGTGGGGCTTGGATTCCTTTTCCCTCCCCATGGGGTTCAGGGTGTCCTTCCTCTTTGAGTCCAATTTTCGTGCTTATTCATCAGGCCACCGATGGTAACTCATCTCTGCTTATTGAGAGAAATACCAAGCACTGTCGTCGAACAAAATGAAAACCAGCAGGATAGAACACTGCCTCAAATACAACCGAACCCAGTCAGCTGATGAGCAGCGCATCCTTCTGGTCCCAGACAGGCAGCTTCTGACGTTAGGCAAAAATAGTGACGGAGGAAGAGCGCGTGGGATGCGCCAGGGTAGAATAAGGAAAGGCACATGAGATGCAGGAACCCCATCCTAGAGGAGGAATGCCCCCGTTGTACGTCTGGGGCTCTCTCCCAGGCAGAAGTAGTAGAGAAGCAAAAGTAGAGTTTAGGAGTTGGGGTGGGGAGACTGTTTTTTAAAAAATGATTTAAAACAATAAAAGCAATACTCAGTCTGGGCTTGGGGCTTTTAGCGCGTTATTGAGCAAAAGCCTAGTGCGTGAGAGGCCCTAGATTCAATCCTTCATACTATCCAAAAACCAAACAAAGAAAATCTCAATTCAAAATTACTCCACGAAAAGAAGGATTTCCTGTTTGGGCTGGGTGTAGGTAGTATCGGGCGCCTTTAATCCCAGCCCTTGCGAAGGCAGAGGGAGTTGGATCTCCTTGAGCTTGAGGCTGGGCTACATAGTGTATTCTAGGACAACCAGAGAGCTATACAGTGAGGTCCTGATTCAAATAACACCCCCCACCCCACGCGCGCGCGCGCACACACACACACACACACACACACACACACTGAAAAGAAAGAGAGATTAGAAAGAAAAAGACTACAGTTGTGAGAGACAATGCTGTACCTTTCTAGGCTTGCCTGATGTCAATTATTGTGATTAAAAAACAAAATCAAAAATACCATGGTGTTAAGGAGCCATGTTATAAAAGAGTGGACCAGAAAGGTTAAGTTCCTAATGTAGGAAGCCAAGTCTGTTTGGACTCTCTGGCAAGTGTTCAGTGTAGGTTTACATTCTCCCCAGGATTAATTTTCTTTCCAAGCAACACCTCCCACACCCAGCTCCCAAAGCCTCTGACTGGTATCTTCTTTGGAAAGCCAGGGGTGGAAAATTTTGAAACTGTCTGCTGCAAAGCTTCCAATTGTCCCTGCCCTTTAAAATAACAAGGGCCTTTATTTCTTCACGTCATCGTCATATATGGCCCCAAAGAAAGTGGTGATAGTCATTAGCACCATCTTTTCAAGTACTACTTATTTTGGCTAAGTCCCAGGCTTATCTAGCCAAATGGCATCCTGATGTCAGGGCAGATTTGAAAATGGCCACGTGGTGCCACAGTCCTGTGGTGGTAATGAAACTCTGGCTGCAAGAATTGTTCACGAGGGGGCTGGAGAGATGGCTCAGAGGTTAAGAGCATTGCCTGCTCTTCCAAAGGTCCTGAGTTCAATTCCCGGCAACCACATGGTGGCTCACAACCATCTGTAGTGAGGTCTGGCCTGCAGACATACACACAGACAGAATATTGTACACATAATAAATAAATATTAAAAAAAAAAAAGAATTGTTCACGAAAGACCAGGAAGGATATCTTGGAACACACACTTCTCTTTCTGGCTTCTCTTTTACCAGTTTTGATATCACAACACTGAAAGTTTGAGATATCCAGATGCCAGTTTGACATCAACTTGAGTTCATCTTAGTTTAGTGTGTTGGCTTGTTCTCCATCCAAAAGGGATTTTTTTTATCTTTAAAGTACTTTCAAATGTTATGGAAGTTAAAGATATCCAGACTAAAGAAGAGGGAGGCCATACTGTAATGGTTCGTAGGCAGAAATGATTTATATAGCGGATTCAGTAGCTGAACCTGTTGAACCAACATTTTCCTCATTGGTTAAGAGTTTTCCAGCAGTCGGGAGGCAGAGGCAGGTGGATCTTTGTGAGTTTGAGGCCAGACTGGTCTACAAGAGCTAGTTCCAGGACAGGCTCCAAAGCTACAGAGAAACCCTGTCTCGAAAAACAAACAAACAAAAAACAACAACAAAAAGAGTTTTATTTATTGTATAAAAAAGTAGTCCTTCTAATTTAGCAACCTAAACAACAAATACTTGGCATCTTACAGTTCCTAAGTGTCAGGAATCTGGGTGCACTTAGCTCACCTTGGCTTAGAGTCTATGTCCTTATCGCAAGCAGGGTGTTAGTCATGACTTCAAACTCGAATGACATCTGGCCAGGCCTCAGGTGGTGGCCAAAGCCATCAATTGCTCGCCAAGCATTCATACCTCTCCTGAGGAGCCTCAAAATGTGACACTTGCTTCAGAGCAAAAGCTCGGAAGGGGAGAAAGCTCGTGAGAGATGGCAAGAAAAGGAAGAGGAAGAATGGCCTAGACTATGACCCTCCTGAGGGAAGCCACCGAATCCTGATGTGACAACCTGTGATTTGTGCCATATTTGTGTCCATTAGAGGAAAGTCCCTAGATTGACATCACTTAGGAGGCGGTGGAGATTACAGTAAGGTGTAGGGAACTCATGGGAGCCTGAGAAGGTCATTTCTTCTTTGTAAGAGGGTTGTCAAGATGAGGACCCAGAGAGAAACAGCTCTTGGGTAGTTGACCCCGCAGTCTGAGAATAAGAACACAGTGTTGACCAATGACAGCGCCACTCTGTATCTGTTACGTTGTATCTGTTACAGTCAGAGCGGAACCCTGATCCTGGAGGACTGTTTTCAAGGACACATCTTTGGGCAAAGGGAAAAAGAATGTCGAGGAAGTTACCTCAAGCAATTCTGGGGAAGCCCCTGGGTGCAGAGTAAGGAGATCACTCTAGCGATCAGGAACACAGTCTGAGAGAGACTTGGGTCATCTGGGTAAGGAAGTGACAGCACTGTGGGTAATTGCTACCCGCATCCCGGTGTGACTCTGGAAGGTGCTAAGGTGTGGGATGAGGGCCCAGGTGGCCAGTGCAGACTGGTTTGGCTCTGCTTTTCAGGACCGATTTCCTGACCTGCCTCAGGCAAGTCACCTAGCCTCCCTAGTTCCCTCCAGTGTGTGGAGGGGGTTGGTGATGTAATGCTTGTGATCCAGGTGCATGAAAATCATCAGGACAGCACTCTGGTTTGGTTATATGATGCTCAAGATGAAATAAAAAGCCCATTTAGCAATGTATTTGTGGCTCTGGCTCTTTGCTGAAGTTGGTAAGTTGGATTTTTTTGTGTTTGTTTGTTTGTTTGTTTGTTTTTTACAGCGGTCTGTATCCTGCTGGATGTTTGTAATGACTGTCTGGGAGAAAAGCCTTGGTCTGTACCTTTCTCAAATTCTGGGTTTCACAAACTGCTGCCGTGGTGGGGGAATGAGCCAACACGCTGTCAGTGAGCTTGGTCTTGAAAAAATACATACACAGGTAGCCCTAAGAGCTCTTGTAGGACACTCGTGGGCTTATAAAACTTCCCTTCCTATTGTTTTGAGCGGCCAAATAGTCACATTTAAAATATAATGACCACTGTTTATACAGTGCCAGGTGCTATAAATCTGATATTTCTAAATTTCATAAGAACCCTGAAGAATACTTTTTACAGCAGCCAGGCTTAGACTAAAGCTTAAATCTGCACTGCACTCTATGGCTAATTGCTGTCATTAATTTAGATGACCTTGGGGATATCAGGCCTGAGTTAGCGGTGGCTGCTTGAGTGTTGGACTCAGCCCACTTGGGAGAGCCCATCAACTTATTCTAGTTTTCCAAGGAACAATTAGTTCCCAATGCTGAAACTGCCCTAGTGGGCTTCTAACTTCACTCTTGGCCACTGAGACAGGCAGGAAATTCGGTGATTTTTTTTTTTAAGGCTATCTATCCCTCTGAGAGAATGCAGGCCCTACCAGCAGAGAGCTAGGAGCAGAACAGCAGGAAACAGATTCATAGTAGCAGTAGTGAAAGAATCTTCTAGAAGAGTGAAGTTAGAACAATGGTGCTCACAACTAGCTGGTCACCAGAATCATCTGGGGAAAAAAAAGGATGAAAAAGGGATGGAGGGAAAGAATGGGAGAGGAGAAGGGGGGATGGGCGGGAGAAGGAAAATGAGAGGAGAAAGGAAGGGGGAAGAGATTCAGAAACTTGAGGCCACCTCAGACATGTTGGGTCAGAATCTCTGGCATGGGACTTGGAGATTCAATTCTTTTAAGAGTTCACTAGGTGATTCTTCTGAGTTAGTCAGGCTTGGGAACCTCTGACCTAGTCTCCTATTCCACACCACGCACGTGTCACTGATACCTTACAGACTGTCCTCCGGCTTCCAGGTCCTCATTCTGCCTGATTATAGTTTTGAAATGAAGGTTGGAAACATGAGAACCATAAGGGAGTAGTGTGTGTGTGTGTGTGTGTGTGTGTGTGTGTGTGTGCGTGTGTGTGAGGGAGAGAGAGAGAAAGAAAGAAACAGAGACATGTGTGTGTGTGAGAGAGAGAAACAGAGACGTGTGTGTGAGAGAGGAGAGAGAAACAGAGACATGTGTGTGTGAGAGAGAGGAGAGAGAGAGAAACAGAGACATGTGTGTGTGTGTGTGTGTGTGAGAGAGAGAGAGAGAGAGAGAGAGAGAGAGAGAGAGAGAGAGAGAGAGAACAGAGACGTGTGTGGGGGGGAGAGAGAGAGAAAGAAAGAAAGAAACAGAGACTGTGTGTGTGAGAGAGAGAAACAGAGACATGTGTGTGTGAGAGAGAGGAGAGAGAGAGAAACAGAGACATGTGTGTGTGTGTGTGTGTGTGAGAGAGAGAGAGAGAGAGAGAGAAACAGAGACGTGTGTGTGTGTGAGAGAGAGAGAGGAGAGAGAGAGAGAAACAGAGACGTGTGTGTGTGTGTGTGAGAAGAAGTGAATGTGTAAGAGAGAGAGGCAGAGGCGTGTGTGTGTGTCTCTCTGTGTGTGTCTATGTAAGAGAGAGAAACAGAGACAGACAGGGAGGGGAGAGAGACAGACAGAGACAGAGAGAGTGGGAGGAAGAGAGAGACAGAGTGACAGAAAGACACGGGGTGGGGGGAGGAGAGAGACAGAGAGATAGAGAGAGAGAAGGGGGAGGCCTGGACAAGTGACTGGCTGGATGATGAGATGCTGGTTTCTGGGACCTTATTTATGAGGCTCGGGCTCTCTGCTGCTATTCTGAAATGTAACAGCTGCTACTCCCACAGTTCACTTCCTCGGGCTGACACGACCATCCTTGCACCACATGAACCCTGACCCCTCAGACTGAGTCATGAATAGATGGTGTGACCCAGCCACAGGGTTGCCGGTCCGGACGCCACTGCCCGACAGGTGTGTCTGCTGGATACAGAGTGGTCGCCTAGTTAGATCCATCGTGTGGGGAGCCTGAGTTTAAATATCCAGTGAACAGGGAAGGCAAAGGTCTAGGAGGAGTAGAACCTTGGAGGCAAGGGCCGCAGAGCACCTGGGCAGATGGAGGGCGATTCAGTGGTCGCAGCAGGAACAATAGCAGGGAAGACAAAAAAGGCCAAGGGAAAGGGGGAGGAAGAAGAAGGGAAAGAAAGTTAGGGAGGGACAAGAATCAGGCGTTTTAAGAGGAGAAGACTGAGGGCAGGAGAGATGGCTCGGTGGTGAGAGCCCTGGGTCCTCTTCCAGAGGACCTGGGTTCAAGTTCCAGCTTGCAAAACTGTATTAACTCAGCTGGGCGCACACCTTTAATCCCAGCACTCGGGAAGCAGAGGCAGGCGGATCTCTCTGAGTTCGAGACCAGCCTGGTCTACAAGAGCTAGTTCCAGGACAGGCTTCAATGCCACAGAGATATCCTGTCTCGAAAAACCAAAACCAAAACCAAACAAACAAAAAAACCAAAAACAAAAAATAAAAGTAAAACAAACAAACAAAAAACTGTATTAACTCTAGCTACAGGGAACCTGGGGATCAAACACCTTCTCTTGCTCTCCCACCCTGGGTACCTGACATACGTGCGGTGATCATACATAAATGCAAGCAAACTACCCATACCCATAAAGTAAAAATAAAGTAATAAAGAATTAAAGAAAAAAGGAGGAGGAGGAAGAGGAGGAAGAAGGCAAAACCCCACGTTGCATGGGGGCTGTTTCCTGGCTCTCTTCCCACTCTGAAATCCCACAATGCCCTAATGAAGCTATTTGACCGCTTGTCTTTTACTAAGCAGCTAGAGAAAACCCTACCAACCTCATGCCGGGATGTGGAAAATGCTAAAGGTGTGCGTTTCTTCTGACCTGTTGGGGGTGGACCCACAGTCTCAGAGAGCTGACCACATCATCCCCAGGAGCCTAGGAGAAGCATTTACTCCCAGCTGAGTAGCCAGTTTCAGTCCTGCAGAGAGGCCTTGGTATTGCTGGGCTGGCCTGGATGAAGATCTTGAGAACAGGGCTGGGATGAGGCTGGTTGGTAAGGGCTTAGCTAGCATACACCACATGAAGTCCCAGGCTAGATTCCCTAAGACCCGTCAGGGTAGCCTAGCATCCGTAATCTCAGTACTCACGAAGTCCGAGGCAGGAGGATCAGAACTTCAAGGTCATACCCTGCTGCATCTGTAGCAAGTTCAAGGCTAGTCTGCGATACATCAGACCCTGCATAAAAACAAACAAGCAAGAAACAAACAAGCCAAACCAAAACAGAAAAATATAATAGGATTGCAATCAATGTATTGACTGTAAATTCTCAGTAAAAGCTCAGGAGAGCCTTTTTCTTCTCGGTTGCGACGAGAAATACATTTGTTAAGGCTGTCCTCAACGTGATGCGGGGACTGCTATTGTCCTTCAACCTCTCTTTTTCCAAAGCAATGGGGCCAAGTCGTTGGCTGCACATAGGATCCACTTTGCTTCCTTTCTTGCCTCCATTGTGGTAGCCTCTGAATCTGATTGTGGGTGACAGCAATGGTTTGTTGGATGCACTATAAACACAATAGATATGACCTCCTTCCCTTCTTTTGAAGCCTACAACTTGGGAAAGGAGTGAGATTCAGGAGTCAGGATCTCTGACACCATGCTGTACTGATGAACGCCCTTTCGATAGTCATAGCCAACCTTACACCTATTTGGTCAGTGTATCAAACCTGTATTGCATCCACTTTAATGCTTCCCTTCCTGCTTGGTGACCCCAGCAGGGATTATACTTTATTTTTCTGCTCTGGCATCCACGAGGTGGGTATTTGTTTTGTTGAATCAAATGTGCAGTTCATCAGTCCCAGGCAGGGAGCCACGTGGTGGGTGAGAGACCTCGTGGGAGCCAAGGTCACCCCAGAGCTTGTCCACAGAGGAAGTTAAGTTTTGTGGTATGGCTCTATCTGGGGCTTTTCGGACTAAGCCAGGACTCCCAACAGTCGGGGTGTATCGCGAAGAAGTGAACAGGGCCTGTGTGATTTGTCTCAGGAAGTCCACGTTAGACGGGCCGAGTGTTCCCTTCAGGGCTGCGTGGCCTTGGCTTGTCTCGTTTCCACTTCCCTCTCCTTTCCCTGCCTCCTCCGTATTATCATAAACAGCACTTTAACCTTCTAGAGCCAGGCTCTTCCATTAAGGTGCAGACAAAGCGCTTTGACTCCTCGATTTAAAAAGGCAGAGAATGCAAACCTTGAAACATTTGCTTGTCAAAGCCAGGGGAGCAGGAGAGAGAAACTGTGGTTTTCAAATTTGCCAGATGTCAGTTCGAAGGAGGCTAAGAATCCCTAAGCCTTTGTTTACCAAATCCTTGCTCAGAAAACTCAGAGAACCCAAGGCTTTGAATACCTGGCGGAGGACACCCTCCTCTCCCCCAGAGACCAAGATGGGGTGGGAAGGAGTGGGGTGGTGCTGGAGCAAGTGAGGAGTCATTTGAATTTTGGTTTCTTTCCTCTTAATTATAAGGGGGTTGCCCTTGGAGAAATAGGTTCTCTTTGCAGTTGGGAAATTAACCCTTAATCTCCACAAATGAGGGCAATCAAACCATTTACTAAATAAACACAGATCATTACAGCTTGGCTGCCCCTCATTGTGATTTGAGGATGGCTTCACCTGAGCAGAAGTAGGGGGCGTGACCTGGCGCTGTCCCCCTAGGGGAGGTGGCAGGTTGAGGAGAGACCGAGAGGGTAGGAGACTGGAGAGAGAGCTTTGAGGTTTCCTCCTCTGCGTGTGAAAATCTTGGTTCCTTGACTTGGTTTTTCCTTGTGACTTTAGCAGGAAGTGCTCTGCTGTGTGGTGCTAGCTTTGGCTTTGAAGGTGCGAGCTAGCTAAGGTGACTTTTATTTGAATGCTGACTGGTGGGAACACAGAAGCCCTTTATTCCCTAGTTTACTCTTATTAATACGTTGAGGAATCTGTGTTTGCATTGAATTCCGTGCCTCGCCCACCAGTTATTCTGTTTATTGCTAGTCACAAAAGTTTACTTAAATGGGGGGGGGGCACACTGATTGCAGTGGGTTGCTATGCCAGGTGCACGGGGGTGGGGGGTGCCCAATAAATGATTGAGTCAATGACTTACTATGGCCCAATTCAATTCGAGTCGAAAAGCATGTAAGAAGAGCTCATGGCCTCCTTCACTGATTTGAAAATATGTATTTAGGAGCCGGTGAGATGGTTCATCAGGTAAAGGGATTTGACACCAAATCTGAATTCAAACCCTGGAACCCACTTCATAGACAGAGAAAATCGATTCCCTCTAACTGTCCTGCGACTGCCACTCATGTGGTGTGGCGTGCACGGCCACGGGTGCCCTGCACGTACACGCAAAATAAACCGCGTACACGCAAGATAAATAAATACGAGGAAATGTTAAGAAACGAATAAGAGAAATCAAGACGGAAGGACTGCATTAAGGAATGACTCGAGGGAACTGTTTTTCAGAAGCAATCTGAAAGGTTACGAATTCTCAGTTTCTTTTGCAGGTAAGAACGCTGATGCTCAAGGTGTGAAATGAATTGGCTGACAGAAAGGATTGCAATTAACATCCATGTTTAGGTTCCTGGGCCTCTGTTTTTATCAGGGTGCTTTCTGCACCTTGCAGGGAGATCTGAAAGGAAGTTAGTGAGGGTGGCTGTTCTGCTTGCTGCCTGTAGTCGCCAGAGGTGGACCGGAAAGGGCCAGCGAAGGGGTAGGAGAAGTTTCGTCGAGGTCCAGCTTGACCCGAGGAAGGAGGGATTGTCTGCTTGGTGTCTGAGCTGGGGAAGGCGCTGCCCCTGCTCCTGTGGCCTCCAGCAGACCGGTGAAGAGCTTCTGCAGAGAGGGAGAGGCAAGACAGCCCAGGAGGCAGAGGAAACAGCTAGAGAGGAGGTAAACAAAAAACTGCGACAGACTTCTCACTTCGGCAAAAGGCGCTTTGGTCTCCCTGTGAAACTTCACTCCTCCTCTTCCCAGCCGTCCGTTTACAAAGTTCGTCCCGGCCACAAGAGATGGCCCCCAGTTTTAAAGCCCTAGTTCTAAAGACCGTATTGGCCCTGCTTTGTTTTGGCACCCTGGGACGGTGATGTCCTAACTTAAATCCCAGTTGAGCAGTTGGGAGTGAGCCAGCTGACCGACTCCAGCGTCTGGGGCTAGCTGGACCGGTACTATTTTTATGAACTGCTAACATTTATTTAATACTCACCATGCCAAAGACATCCCTCAAACCCTCATCCCTCACTGCCTGAACCGTCATCCACCGGCATTCTTTATTTGACCCGCTTTGCCGCTGAGGGTACCAAGCTGTAGGGAGGCCTGGGATCCTGCCGACACAAAGGAACAAGCTTTGAACCCATTCTCTCCTTGAATAAGAAGTGGGTGGGGAGAGGTGTGGAAGGAAAGAAAGAGAGCTTGAAATTCAGTCCTCCCGGAAGAGCCAGAGCTGCCTCAGTGTATCTGGCCTAGAGAAAGCCCCCTAGAATGAAGAGAAACAGTCAACAACTCAGGTGCTCCTGGAGATGAGGTTGCATTTCTGTCTAGCGCCTCCGTAGCCAGCTGTCCTAGCGGACATCACAGGTCCAGGATGCTATAAACTTATAGGCCACCTCCCCTGGTGACCAGCTTACATCTCTAATTCTGCTAGGAGGCCTGGGGAGAATTTTCCGACCAAGTATTTCGAAAACTCTGTTTTACCACCGGAGAGAAGGCATGACTGCGTTTTCTGCGAGAGCAACAAGAGCTCTCAACAGCTGAGCTGTGTCTCTAGCCTCTTAATATGTTTTAATTTAATCTTCTGTGTGTATCTATTTGGGCTGCATATATGTCTGAGCACCACTGTGTGCCTGGATCCCCAAGGAAGCAAGATGAGGGTCCATGATCTCCTGTACCCCGAGTCACAGAAGAGTGTGAACAGCCATGTGGGTGCCAGAAACAGAACCTGGGTCTTTTAGAAGACTGCTCTTAACTGCTAGGCTCTCTATCACTTTGAAAAAAAAAAATACAAATATGTATTTTGTGTTCCTGGGGTTCAAAGCCAGGGCCCCTTGCATGTCAATTAAAATAATTAATTCATCTCCCAATAAATTATACCCCATTCCTTGCAATGTGTTTTTATCTCATATGTGTGTGTATTACACATACAGAAATGGCATTTTAGAAAGGCTGAAAAATTTGCCCAAGATTGTGAAGCTAGTGACTTTTGGGCCTGGAATTCGAACCTGGGCACTCTTGACTCCAGAACTGGTACCACGCAATCACATTGCCAAGTACCAGGAGTATACACTGCTGGCCAATGAGCCGCACTGCCCGGTGAGACCTCACCTTCGCCTGAACTCCACGAAGGGAGGGCCATCTTTAAGGCTCTCACTTCATTTTTAAGACAGCTTTAATTGTTAAAAAGTCCTTCATTACATCAAACTGAAGTCTGTCTCCCCAAGGCTTCCATTGATCTTCATAGAACATAGTTAATCCCTCTTCCACACGATCGCCCCTCAGATACATGTGTAATACTCCCCGCCCCCCCCCCCCCCCCCCCCCGGCCTCCTCCTCTGCAGGGTTTGTGGGAACCCTGGAAAGAGGCCCTCTCATGATCAGGAAGGGAATGCTAAATCAGGTATCTCAAATAGCTCCCAGGCAATGCTTAGAAGGATGAGTGAAGAGCTCCCTAGGAACCAGCTAAGCTTTCTCCACCACCACCCCTGAATCACAGGCTGGTCTGTAACGCAGACATTGCCGTAAGGTGTAATTGGTTCTGAGATCGGGAGTGCGGTGGAATTAGCAATGAATGGCTTTGTTGTGTGGTCTTAGTCCAACTTAATGGAACTCCATGGGTAAGGGGACCGTACCAAAAATGAGTGAGCATGAGATCTGAAGAGACATCAAAAATGGGGAGGGTAGAAGACTGAATGGGATGTTAAGAGGCTCTGCTTCAGGGATGATGGGGTGGTTGGTACCTAAGCTCTAGACCCTTGATGAGGTCATATAATGGTCCAAGCATTGATGAGCTAGAAAGGCAGACTTAAAAAAATAAATAAATAAAAAGTCTGTTCCACTCAAGACACTGACGAAATCAGAATGCATCATGGGTGTGTGGTCTGGGGTGGGGAGGACAATGGCAGAGGAGCATCAGGGCCAGCTCTCTTGGGAGAACTCAGATGATAGGCACCCCTTCTAGCAGCAAATTTTAGCTCTCTCTTTGACCCTTAGTGTTCAGCTCTCTGTGGCACGTGGTATATGAATGACTTTCTTCCTGACCTTCTGTGACCCTACGGCTGAATATCTCCAAATGTTAGCAATCATGATAGCTCCCAAAGCCTGGGAGAATTCAGATCCCAACCCAGAAGAGAAGAACCCTTAGAAAAGCCGCAGAAATAGTGAACAGGGAAAAAATATAATAAAATCTCTGCATTGTGTTCAAAGGCATGTGCTCATGTACCGTTCTTCAAAGCGGTGTGGGCCAGGCCCTGTCCTTGTTCTCATAGATACTGACAGTGTTAAACAGAATCAGCACAGCCTTGTGGAAAGCCATTGGAACTTACACACTTACTGGGCTTTACGTGAGTGTGTAACCTTGGAGGATCCTCTGAGGATACCCACAGGACTCCCTCCCTTGCTCACCCCAGAGGACAAACTCCCCTTTGTCTAAACCTGGGTGTTGCCCTCAGGAAGCCCAGAGGGTAAGTTTAGCAATGCATCTCTCTGAATCTGAGGTCCAATCTTTCCTCATTCTCAGTCTCTAAGGGGCTTCTAGTGATTAACTTAACCTGACACCAGGCCCATAGAGATAAGGCTCCTAATGGCCACAATGGCTTCCCCTCCTTCCCCAGCCCTTCTTTATGGCTCTGCACTTTCCACTTGCTTCCAGCCGGGAAGAGTTTAGAAGTACCGAGGCTGAGGCCAGCCGCAGCTTCTTCCCACAAGCTTCTGCAAGGGCTCCAGGGATGGGAGGCATTTCCCTTTAATAAGCTTCTCACACTACATTAAAGATAAAAGGGGAAGGGAAATATTTATATTCTGACAAAGCAGCTCTTCCCTTCGGGTTCTTGTTTTATTTATTATCTTGCTCTGCCCCTCTCTGTCTCCGTGTTTCACGGGCTGGGCATTTGTGGTCCTTCTCGTCTTTAGTCATTGATTCTGTGGGTGAGTTGACAGTGATGGAGGGGCTTTAGAATCCTTGTCAAAGAGACGGGACCATTCCCAGGTGACACAAAATTCTGCCCTTATTATATCATACCGTGCTTGGGTGAGGAGTGGCTCTTGCTGGCTAAACCGTGTCGTTTCAAATGAAGCTGTGTCCCTTCCGTCAATTGTTGA
The DNA here is from genome assembly GCF_950005125.1 of Chionomys nivalis. NCBI lineage: Eukaryota > Metazoa > Chordata > Mammalia > Rodentia > Cricetidae > Chionomys > Chionomys nivalis. The sequence continues at coordinate 646,828 of NC_080111.1, forward strand.
GAGGTGCTCTAACCTGGGTTCCTGAGAGTCTGTGCCCTGGGGCCTCTTGGCTTCTTCTCCTGTGCATGCTGTCTACCCACGGGGACTGAGGAGGCTTATTTCCTCCCGCTAATTCACGCAAAGCCCATAAAACTCTCATCCTTTTGCAATGATGAGCAAGGAAGTGGAAGCCTATCTATTGCTCCAAAGCCTGGATGGGTTTGTCTGCTGAGCCTCCTCCTCTCAACTCCTCCAAGGAGCCTGCCTGGATTAGTAGGAGGAAGGGAACAAAAAAATCATTTGGCTCTGCTCTGTGAGCTTGGGTAACATGCAGGAGTAGACAGGCTTTTTGTTGTTGTTGTTGTTATTGCTGTTTAATAATGGACCCTTTAAACATGTTTTTATTTATTTATTTGTATGTGTGTGCGCGCGCACACCCACATGCATGCACACACACGCACGTGCATGCACACATACACACAAGTGCATACACATGTGTGACCACAGCACATGTGAGCATTGGCCGTCAGAGGTCAGCGGTATTGGTCTTTGTTTCTTTGACTATGTGAGTCCTGGGAGCGGAACACAGGGTGTTGGGGTTCGGGACAACTGCCTTCACCCACCGAGCCATCTGATTAGCCTGGACCTTAAAGAAATGTCACACGTCATCATCATTGAAAATTTCAAATACCTCGAAAACCACCAGTGACCTGCCCGATACGAAGAACGGTGTGTAGCAATGATCAGTGCACAGACTCCAGAGCCCAGGCTACTGGGTTTGACCCTTAGCCTAACCAGCTGCCAGCGTGTAAACTGCAGGAGGAGGCATCGGCACGCTCCGGTTTCCCCACTTGTAAAAGGGAACGAAGATTGTGTTCACTCCTTCCGAGTCGCATGATTCACAGGAAAGGCCTGAAGACGGCGCCTGACTCATAGCGAGACCATAGTAAGGAGGAGTGTTTGTTGTTACCAAAAATAACCTGTGAGTAACAGCTGACAGAGATATTCTAGACATGTACATACTCCATGTGTATATATACATAGAACCATTTTGCAGTGACATAATGACGTTACTTGTGCTTTAAAAAATCACTTTAAAGGGAGGGCTGGCACTTGCTGCTCAAGCCTGAGGAACTGAATTTGATCCCGGAGTCACGGAAAGGCCGAAGGAGAGAACTGACTTGTCCTCTGACTTTCGTGGAGATCATGGGCACACACACATACATACACATATATGCACACACACACATGCACTCACACACATGCACACACACTTTCATGCACACACAACCCACATACACATATAATAATAAACAAAAAAGTTAAGAAGCATTGGGTTTACCTGAGCATTAGCAGAAGGAAGGAGAGACACACTGAAATGAATGAACATGCAAAAGTGCATTAAACCATTCCAGCGGTCTAGCGTGATGATGGCAGTTAAGAACACATGCTACACTTGCAAAGTCCCCAATTTGTGTTCCTAGGGTTCATGTCAGGAGGCTCATATAACTGCCAGGAACACCAGACATCTCTAGTCTCAAAAGGCAACTCCCCCACATGCGTGTGCCTACTCCTACCACATACATGTAATTAAAATAATCTTGGAAGTCCTTCAAATATCATTCTAGTCTAGAAAGCAATGAGGATGGGAACTAATGGAAAGTAAGACATGCTGACATCCGCCTGTAATCTGAGCACTCGGTAGGCAGAGGCAGGAGGATTAAAGCAAGTTCCTGCAGCCTGGTGTACATAGTACAGGCCTACATAAGGAGACTTTGCCAGAGAAAGAGAGAGAGAGAGAGAACTCAATGGGATTTTGGGGTTTGGATGAACCCCTGTCAGGCAATGAGATGCTTTAGTGTGCCCGTATCTCTTCTGTGATTTTTTAATTTGTTTGGGTTTATAGCATCTGTGTCCTGATTTGCATTCACTTACTCCCGAGGGTTTGTCCTTATTCTGTATTTAATTGGATTCAATGTTTATTGCTAGTACTTTTCCTGTGCCTTTCACATCACGGATTCTCTAATTTGGGCAGTTTCTTGAGTGGTTGTATTTAATCATCTAGGAGCTTCTCTCCCCTTCGCTTCCTCACCGAGAAGGCTCGCTGGTGCCTCATTCCCCCGATTCTCTCATAACCTAGAACGTCTGCTTGTTGCTTCTCTGTTCAGAATGACTACTTGCTGACTGTCTTTTTCTCCACCCTGCTTTGCTTGTTAATTAAAAAATAGCAGGTGAACACATAAATAATAGGTCTGACATTGTTTTCATACAGAAAATCAGTGCTCTTTGCTTGTGTTTATCCCCCATTGTCTTCTCTTGTTCCCTGCCCACCCCCAGCATACGCTCACATAGATTGGCTTCTGCCTTCATGTCAAGGGCACGTGTGTGTGTCTGTATGTCTGTGTGTCTGTGCCTCTGTGTGACTTATTGTCCACATATGAAAGTAAACATTATATGTCTCCCCCCCCCCATTACTTGCTCTTGTTCCCTTTCCCCTTCTTCAGTGTGTGAAAATTTCTCCTTCTCCTCCTCTTCTTTAGACAAGGTCTCATATATCCCAGGATGCCTTGGAATTTCTGATCTCTCTGCCTCCAAACACTGGGATTACAGGAGTGTCTACTCTAAATGCTCAGATTACAAATGTGTCTACTCTAAAAGATGGGATTACAGGCGTGTCTACTCTAAATGCTTGGATTACAGGTGTGTTTACTCTAAAAACTCGATTACAGGCATGGCCCACCACATCTGGCTTTGGGGTTTCTCCTTTCTATGCCTGTTTCTGTTCATTGTTTCTGTTTCTTCATTATTTATAGGAGGTGGTGGAGTTTTGATTCTGAATTGTATCTTTAGCTGCCTGGTCTCTCTTTGTTTGCTAGTTTATTTATTTTTTTAAATATTTATTTATTATGTATGCAATATTCTGTCTGCATGTATGTCTGAAGGCCAGAAGAAGGCACCAGACCTCATTACAGATGGTTGTGAGCCACCATGTGGTTGCTGGGAATTGAACTCAGGACCTTTGGAAGAGCAGGCAATGCTCTTAACCACTGAGCCATCTCTCCAGCCCCTGCTAGTTTATTTTTTAATAAGCTTTGAGCTTATCGTGTTTGTCCCTGGGGATTCCTAAAGAGACAGAAGAATATTTGTGTTTCCTTAGCCAATGGGATAGATAGCTCAGGGCAAAGAAGCAAACGGAAGTTAACTGATGATCAAAACCCTTTGGCAGCTCAAGATGAGGAATCCAGACATCAGGTCTGAGTCCAGGGGAGGACCATGAAGAGTGGGTGGTTGTGGTGCTCACAGATCTGGGTGAGGATTTTATTCATTCTTCTCTGGCTGGGAAGCTGGGAAAGCTGACATCACAGTGTGGTTGGAGCCATACCAGGGAAGGTCTCCTGACACAATTCTTGGGCCCCCAGGGTTCAGCTTGGGGTCTTAGTATAAAGTCTAGTTCTATGACCTGGGGTCCAGCGTGTGCTCTCTCTGGCCTCCCCTTCCCTCACTTGTAACATGAGAATGAGCCATTGCATGGCATTGTTAATAAAGATTAAATTATAATTTATCTAAAGGGCAAGGTATACGTCATAGCAAGTGATCAATAAATGCCGGCCATTCCCCCCAAATTAAAATGAGCTGGAGAGGGGCTGGAGAGATGGCTCAGTGGTTAAGAGCATTGCCTGCTCTTCCAAAGGTCCTGAGTTCAATTCCCAGCAACCACATGGTGGCTCACAACCATCTGTAAAGAGGTCTGGCACCCTTTTCTGGCCTTCAGCATACACACAGACAGAATATTGTATACATAATAAATAAATAAATATTAAAAAAAATAAAATGAAATGAGCTGGAGATGTAGTTCAGTGGGGGAGTGCTTTCTGAGTATATATGAGACCATGAGTTCAATCCCCTGCACTGCAGAATTAAATAATTAAAACTATAATCATGGAAGCCCAGAGTCCCCAATTAGATCATGAAGCCACAGAGAGAAAGGACGGCATCTTATTCCTTGCTGTACGCTTCCCACATAGTAAAGTAATCAAAAAAAAATGTATGGGTGAAAGTTGAGCATGGTGGTACATGCCTGTAATCCCAGACCAGCAGAATCTGAGGCAGGAGGATTGGGAGTTTAAGGTTCAGGCTGTAGCTGGACACTGTAGAACTGTAGTGAATCTGTCAGGTAAGTTCATTGTATCCCTGCAAATCCCAGACTATCTGACTCTAGGTGGCTTAACTGGAATGGAAATTAACTCTAGTCTTGTTTTAAAAGGCTTCCTTCCTTCCTTCCTTCCTTCCTTCCTTCCTTCCTTCCTCCCTCCCTCCCTCCCTCCCTCCCTCCCTCTCTCTCTCTCTCTCTCTCTCTCTCTCTCTCTCTTCCTTCCTTCCTTCCCTCATTCATTTCTATGTGTGTTCACACTTGACACACACACACATATATATATATATATATATATATATATATATATATATATATATGTACCACGTGCATGCCAAGTGTCTCTGAAGGCCAGAAGAGGGTGTCGGATTCCCTGGAACTAGAGTTCTCAGTGGTTGTGAGTCACTATGTATACCCAGGTCCTCTGCAAGAGCAGCAAATGCTCTTAACCACTGAGCCATCTCTCCAGCCCCCATACCTATTTCTGTACAGTCTATGAACTAAGAATGTTCTTTGCATCTTTAAATGTTTAGAATAAATCAAAATGATATTTTGAGAGACTTGAAACCTATATGAATTTTGTTGCCCATGAATGAAACTTCACTGGACCCAGGCTATGCCAAGTCACTTACAGAATATGGTAAACTTTCACTTTAAAAGGTCAGTCAGTGTTGCAGGCTTGTTGGGCTGTATTTAAGTGTCCTGTGGCAGCTTTTCCATTCTTTGTAGCAAAACACAGTTATAGGCGGTGACCTTAGGAGAAAATGCTGAACTCTGAAACAGTAGAAAAGCCGAAGGGCTCCTATCCAAGGAGTCAGCTCACTTGGGGTCCAGGCACGGAAAACAACCAGTATTAGGATTATGATCATGCTACTTCATGCCTTTGGGTCTGATTGTCTAGAAATTTTTATTTTAAAAAGTTGTGCTAGACTTTGGAGAGTTCATCAGTTTATTTTATTTTTTAACAACAACAAAATTACTCACGTTTATTTGTTTATTAAGGATACAGGTGTGTTTGTACCACAGCATGTATGGAGGTCGGAGGCCAACTTGGGATGGAGTTGGTTTCCTCCTCCCACTGCGTGGGTTCCAGGGATCAGATTCAGGTTGTTGGTCTTGGCAGCAAGCACCTTTACCTGCTGAGTCATCTTGGTGGCCCCCCTTTTTGTTTTTTCTTTCTAGGCAGGGTCTTTGTAGAGGCCAGGGTGACCTCACACTTGTGACCCTCCAACACCATCACTCCCAGACTTCTTTTAGTTCTAAGATTTCTAATTTTTATTTTGGTATTCCAATGCAATAAGCCATCTACTCTCAAAGTGTATGTTAGCAGTTAGAATATTTCAGTTGTAGGCAACAGGCATTGAGTCAAACAAAAAGAGACTTGTTATAAAGGGAGGCAGAAAGCCACAGAAATGAAGGGTAAGCAGGAAATCCAGGTTAAGAGGACAGGTGGCAGGGCAGGACCCAGCGGTAGGTAAGCGCCTTAGGACGTACCTCTAACCTCTGACCTCTGTCTATTCTCGATACTATTATGATTGCATGCCTGATGTTACGTTTCTTAGCTTTGTTTAAAAGAACCACCATGATTGCACCCTCAAAGCCAGTTCAGAAGCTATGAGCAGAAAAAAGAGGAAATAAATGCTAAGTGGGAAAGATGGGAGATGTCCAGGGCAGAGAGCGGTACAGTCGTTTAAACGCCAGATGATGAAGCATGAGGAACCAACTCTGGTTTGTGAATCATTTGCTTATTCTCTCAACAAACTCCCAACTTGTGAATGGCATTTGGAGGACACCGAAGAGATAAAAGTGACCTAAGGGAAGGGACATTTGGGTTTTACTCATGAAGACCTGAGAATGGAATGTATTCCTTTTTAATTGGGGTCATGAAACTATATCTGGGTATATGCTCATTATAGAAAAGATGTTAAGTAATTCTCTAATTATATGTATTACTATGTGGGCAGAGGATCCGGGACAAGTGACTTCTCTCACATGTCAGGGTGCAGAGCTAAAAGCAGGACTTGACTTCCTGACTTGGGTAACTGTTCTGAATCCACTGCCTAGCAACCGTGGCCCTGGTTCAGGAGCCTGTGAGGAACCTGGCTCCCTCTGTCCCCCTGGGCCTCGAATGGCGCTGGCCACAGTAGATACTCTCCGAGGAGTCTGCTATACAGCTTCCAGTGATGAAGCCGGGGCTACCTCCACTTTAAATGAAGATGAATTGGGAGAGATGACAGCCATTCCCAGCTGTTGTCAGCAAAGCCAGGTCCAGGGAACTAGAAAAGAGCAGAGGAATTCACAGCCTTTTTCTAATGGGGGATGCAGCTGAACGGTCCCTGGTGCTCATGTTGGACGGATCTAGCTGTCTCAATATGTATGTACATTGTTACTCCTGGCACCGAATGAAACATTATGACCTCCCAAAGCAAACTAGTGAGTGTAATTGTCACTGTGAGATGGCTTTTTTTTTTTTTTTTTTTTTTTTTTAGAATGCCACCGTTTTTCTTACTTGAACTTACCTGAAAGCAGGGCTGGTGCTCACGTTCATCATGACTTCTCTTTCCCGAGGCGTTGGCTCTGCTCTCCGAGGCCAAGCTTTGTGCACTTACAGAGACTCCAGCTTTTGTTTCACAACCTTGAGCATCTCCAACCGTCTGAAGGCGTGTGGAGAAAGCTTCAGAATTAAATTAAACTCAATTCACTTCGGCCTAATAAATCCACATCCCTCTACACCGAAAGGAGCAAAGGAGACAGAGTTGGAAAACGGAAGCCTCCGTGGAGCCTGGCTCCTTTCGAGATCCTTTGGAGAGGACCCATGACTACTTTTCTTATCTTTTTGGCAGGGATATGGTGTTGTTTTATTTGAATAACTTTTTTTTTCCTCCTCCTGTATCTTAATATGGAGTAGCCCTGTGTGCCGTATTCCCAAGCCCTTAGGTCGTTCTTTCCCTGTGGCTGTTGTTCTGGTGCTATGTTGCTATGTTGACTTCACACCACTTTTGCCTTTCTTCCAACCCTCTCATGTCATGATAGCGAATCTAACGCATTCATTAATACAGCCCAGATGGGGTAATTTCCTCCATGCTAATTTCCTTGGCAATTTCATCAGACAGTAGAGGTCTTTTATCAACACCCCCCGTTTTTCGAGACAGGGTTTCTCTGTGTGCATTCCTGGCCGACCTGGAACTCGCTAGCCTCTAACTCGGAGATCTGCCTGCCTCTGCCTGGAATTAAAGGCCCGCGCTGCCACCACCCAGCGGCAGTAAAGGTCTTGCTAGTACGTGGAAGAACTTTCTGGTGGGCTGCCTGTATTGGTCTGTCCTGTCTCTTTAAGAGACAAGCCCCGCCCATTACACTGCCTCTTGATTGGGGATTGGCCAGAAGCCTGTCTCTCATTTCAGCTGGGCCTCATTTTTCTCTGGGTAGCCACAAAGCTGTACAAATGGAGAGCAGCACTGACATGTTGCTAGACATGCTCAGACAGAAGTGTGGGCGGCAGGATTGTGAAGCCATCGAGGCCAGGGGTCACCCAGTGCCACTTACAACCCTCCAGACGTCTGCCATTTGGGTCACTCTGTGGCTTTTATACTACAAGATTACCATTCTTTTGATAGTTCCGGTTTCCCCCTTTCTTCCTTAAAATGATTCCAAACATTTTATCATGTGAAACTCATTTTGAGAGTGATTCAAATACCAGGAGCATCCAAACAATGTTTCAAGTTTCCATTCCACCAAGCGGTTTTACTCTACAAGCAAAAAGAAGTCCAGGCAGGGCACAGCCAAGGCTGGGGGTGGAATCTGCAGCCAGACTTCTGGGATTCAACAGCTGTCCCGAAGAGCGCTTTGTGGGGAGCCTTGAGACACTGGTTAGTGGATCCTCCAGGTTGAGGATCTCCACAGGACCCACGCACTGCCCACGGCAGCTCTGCCAGGACCCAACGGACTGCTCAAGGCAGCTCTTTCCTTCAAGAAGAAGCTGCCTACACTCTGGAAATTAACATTCTGTGTAAAATGGGGGCTTTCAGTCAGGGCTTTTTCCTCTAAAGAGGTTGTGGGGAAGCCAGGAGAAGAAAAAATTTTTAGCAGAATGAATCTCCCGTCGAGTCATAGAAGGCAGAGCAATTTGGGATTATTCTTTGTGCAGCGTTTTGTTGATCAAACGAATACCTTGCCAGACTCTAATTCCAATATATCTCTATTACACCAGAAAACAACCTTCTCTTGTATTATGAGAAGGTGTGTGTGTGTGTGGGGAGGAGTATCCGCAAACACTAAAAATCTAAACCTGGCACCGAGTTCTTTTGGTCCACCAGAGTCAGTCCTGCCAAACATCCCTTGAAATTTTGTGTGTCCAGAGTCCTGCTTGCAGGGCTGTAGATGATTAAAGTAACGATCTCAGCTTCACAGACCAGCGTGGGGAACGCGAGCGACGATAAGGAAGCAACAAGAAGAATTCTGAAACCCTCCGGTCAGTCAGCTCGAATGAGGTTGCTCTTCGCATTTCTTGCTTCATTCTGAGATAACGCTACCAAGAGTCATTGTAAGCTACTCTGTTTAAAGTCACATCCCCATCTCGTAACCCTTGTTTCTCTTGATTACCAATAGATTTGCCCGTGACTTTCACCGTGTCCATTTGATCTTGTAAGGAGTGAGAGAAGGCTTAGGACTGACTTGTGGGAAGCGCCATGTTTGCTGTCTGGTTCTTTCCCCATGGTCAGGGGTGGTGTATTTTCCAACGTCTTGGACTGTCTAACTGAATAAATAAAACTCGTTCTGAACTTGAACTGAACAGAAGTTGAAAGGGTGGAGAGGGGAGAACTCTGTGTGATGGACCGCCTGTCTACACACTTGCAAAACTTAAAAAAAGAGAGCTTGCAGAGATTCCTTTTCAGGACAGCACCATTCCAGCAAGGTGACGCTTAAGGAGTAAATGAGCGGAATTAGAAACAGGTGGACTCGCCTTTCTTGAACTTATCTGTTTAAGAACGGAAGGGAGAAATGCTAGTCGTGATGTATTTCAGGGCTCCTCACGCTATTTGGTGGCAGGGAGGCGATTACTTACCTGGACCCAGCATGTGTATAGTAGCTAATGTTTGCTGTTAACGATGCAAACGGTACATACTGTATGTGCTATGGACTAATGTAGCTGAGTGGTCTGTATTTACTGATTTGTTTTTACAACCACTAGATTGTTCTAAAAATGGCTGTCAGCCTGGCGCACTCCTTTATTCCCGGCACTTGGAAGGCAGAGGCAGGCCGATTTCTGTACATTTGAGGTCAACCTGGTCTACAAAACAAGTTCCAGGACGGTCAGGGCTACACAGAAAAATCCTGTCAAAACAAAACAACAAAATTACTGTCACCACCACCACCTCCAACAGCAAACTCTCTAGTTCTAAAAATAAATTGGTTCCACATCTTTTTGTTTAAATAAGTAATTAATTGATCAGCTAAACTTTTATTTATTTATTTATTTATTTATTTATTATCTAGACAATATTCTGTCTGTGTGTATGCCTGCAGGTTGCAAAAGGACACCAGACCTTATTACAGATGGTTGTGAGCCACCATATGGTTGCTGGGAATTGAACTCAGGACCTTTGGAAAAACAGGAAATGCTCTTAACCACTGAGCCATCTCTCCAGCCCCTCAGCTAAACTTTCTCTGAAGCTGAAGCCACTGACATATCAAGGCCATATCAAGACTGGTCCACGTAGCTGGGCAATAGGTGGCGCACACCTTTAATCCCCGCACTTGGGAGGCAGAGGCAGGTGAGTCTCTGTGAGTTCGAGGCCAGCCTGATCTACAGAGCAAGTTTCAGGACAGCCAGAGATACACACAGAGAAACTATGTCTCAAAAAACAAAACAAAGAAAGAAACAATAACAATTGGCCCCTGCTACGGAAGTGTGGCTAGTCCTAGGGTCTGATGCCTATGTACCTAATACAGCTCTCTTTATAATCTTGTTCTGATGTCTCTAAAACACTCACTAAGTGGTCTAGAATTGCCCCTGTTGTTTCATCACAGAACCTTGTATCCAGCAGTTGTACCTAACTGAACACTTTGTATCAAGCATCTTCCAGGCATGGTAGAGCAAAAAACACTGTGGAGTCTAAATTATTCTCGAAAAATCCCTCCCTGGCTTATAAAGTCCCATCCAGGGATGCCCTTCACTGAATTCTACACAGCTCTAACAATGGATTAGGTTGCTGTTTTGTTTCGCATTGTTTTAGCTGGGAACCAGATGAGCCAGTTGGATCCTAATATTTAGAGGCTTGAATGTACTATAAACACTTCATTTTTTCTTTTTACACTCCAGCTTCAAAGTCACCTCATGTCTGAGAAGTACAGGGGCAGGAAAATCAGCTGCACCTATGCAGGGTTCATAGCCTCACTTTTACTGACTCTGGGGCCTCATTTGTTGGGTGGGCGGATGGTTGAAATAGTCTCTACTGTCTTCTGTTTCTGACTCTATTTCTGCTGGGGAAACCATTATAGCCACTATATGTTAAACCATTAAAGCATTACGTCGGGGAGGACTCTACCACTGAGCCACACTGCCAACCCGGCAATGACCATTCTTGAGAACCTTATTTTTTTCTTTCCCTTTCCTTTTGGTGGATGGCTGCGTCACACAGTCAAATGTGAACTGTATACTCTGTGGCGGCTACTTTTTGAATTAGCAAATGTTTGAGATATTATTTAGGTCAGCTACACTATTGACTCTGATATGAATGTAAGCATTTTTCCCCATGAAGGCTAAAAAAAAAAAAAATCAATGACTCTGATGTCTTGTGGTAACAGCAAATCATGTGAAATAGGAAAAGAAGAAATTACTCGTCATTTAAAAAAGGAACATAAAATGAGAAAACAGACTGGTGAGTTGAAGGTCTGGCCATAAATAGTATAAATTTCTTCGAGCCACAATATATAGCAATACTGCTCATTTTAATACCATCACCAATCATTTGGGATACTTTGACATCCTTTCATTTCATTATTTGTGTATTTAGCGGGAACTCTCTTTAAAAAGTCATGTCACTAGCCAGCGCAAGTCATTTCATGGTCATGATGTAATTGTAAGGTAATATTTCAAGGCTGTCAACATCAAAGACCTGAAATATGACTTAAAAAAAAAAAAAACAAGCGAGACCCCTCTGAACAACCTCTTATGGGGCCTAGCCAATGGCATTCCATCTTCTGTTTTCCTTAAGCTTTTAAAAACAGAATCGTACAAAAGATATGTTCTCTGGAGGCTTATGAATTAGAGAGTAAAAATAAATAATGCCAGGTGAAATTTCCCTTTTGATTTAAACAGTGGGAAATAGAAGTACTGGATACGTCAAGAGTAAAAAGAAAACAGAAAAATTGTATTCAAATTGTGAATTAGGGGCCTGAGATGTGGGTAAGTGGTAACATACTTGCCTAGCCAGACCCTAGGCTTAACACCAAGAAAAATAATTTTAATTTGCACATTGAAAGGATTTTTTTCTTTCTTACTTTTGTTGTTTTTGTCTGCTTGTTTTGAGACAGAGTTTCTCTGTGTAGACTTGGCTGTCCTAGAAACAGCTCTGTAGACCAAGTTGAACTCAAACTCAGAAATCTGCCTGCCTCTGCCTCCTAAGAACTAGGATTAAAGGCATGTGTGCCACCATGCCTGGCTGAAAGAATACTTAAAAATGTATTGAGAGTATCTGTCTAGTTTATCTTGCAGAAATTTCTAGAATCTGTTAGCTGTGAAATTTAATTTTTTTACATATATTAAAGACCAAAAATATTTTTATACAAAGAACACAATACCTTATACATTTTCTATATATTTTAAAAATTAAAAAATATTATTTTATGCATATTGGTGTTTTGACTGCATGTATATCTGTTTATTACATCCATGCCCTTTGAGGTCAGCAAAGACATTGAATTTCCCAGGAACCAGAGTTACAGACTCTTGCAAGCTACCATGTAGGTACTAGGAATCAAACCTTGGTCCTCTGGGAGATCAGCAAGTACACTTAAATGGTAAGCCATTTCTCCAGCCCCTATTTGAAATGATTTTTGTTTATTTTACATGTATGGATTCTTTGCCTGCATATATGTCTATGTACCATGTGCATGACCCAAGGGGGAGAGGAAGAGAGGGAGAAAGGGAAGGAAGGATGGAGGGAGGGAAGAAGGAAATGTAGAAGGAAGGGAAGGAGAGAGGGAGGGAAGATGAAAATGTATATACTCGCCGGGCGGTGGTGGCGCACACCTTTAATCCCAGCACTCGGGAGGCAGAGGCAGGCGGATCTCTGTGAGTTTGAGGCCAGCCTGATCTACAGAGGGAGTTCCAGGACAGGCTCCAAAGCTACAGAGAAACCCTGTCTCAAAACAACAGCAACAACAACAAAAATAATAATAATAAAAAAGAAAATGTATATACTCATACAAGATGGTTTTAGATGGTGACAATTTCTTTCAGTTATGAACTGCTAACCCCTGTAGTGTTCCCTGCTCTGATAACTCAGAGTAATCCTCCAGCATCCTTTACTTCCTGGTGGACTTACCAGAGAACATAATTATGAAGAAGAAGAAGGAGGAGGAGGAGGAGGAGAAGGAGGAGGAGGAGGAGGAGGAGGAGGAGAGGGAGAGGGAGAGGGAGAGGGAGAGGGAGAAGGAGAAGGAGAAGAAGAAGAAGAAGAAGAAGAGGAAGAGGAAGAGGAAGAGGAAGAGGAAGAAGAAAGAAGAAGAAGAAGAGGGGAGGGGGAGGAGGAAGATTGATTCCTGGAAGCAGAAGAATCAGCTGAAAACCACATGAAAGTAAAAACAAAACAGCAGATGCAACAGGATCTTTCTTCAGAAAGACAGAACCTTGGTTTTTGCTACTGAAAAATGCCACCTTGAATGAGCATTTCAAATTGGTGTGATGTTATAGCCCCCCATCTATCCACCTAGGAGACTTCCTAGGACCGAATGTCTCCCCTCTGGTCTTCCTAGTCCTAGGCCAAGCAGAGGTGACACAGTCCCTCTCGGGACATGGGGAGGCCAACAAGGGCAGCAACAGTAGTAACAAGTAGAGCGTAGCATCCCACGCCTACCACCTTGGTTCCCACCGCGGGTCAGACGGAAACTGTTGGCTCCTGTTGCTATTTGGAGGTCCCCCCTGTGCTCTTCCAGACAATGGTTTATTGTCACCCGGAGAGGAAACTGCTCAGAGATGTCAAGTAGCTAACCAGGAAGCCGCTGAGCAGTACTTCGACCCTGTGCGCTTTCACCAATAGTCTCCTTTTCTGAGACTCCGGCTGACGTGGCATGGCTATCCCTGCATAACAGAGCCAAAGAGACAGGGAGAGAACGCATGCGTGAGAAACGCCCAGGAAGGTGGGAGAATGAATGGTCAGCGTGGTCCTGGACGTTCTTTGCCTCGGTGATGAAGGCCAGCCTAGTTTGCTGCTGTACTTCTGTATCACATTCCTGGATACATATTCCTAGGTATCACATAGGAGATTAACAAATGAGAAGTGAATGAAGTCTGTGGGCTCTCCTTAAATTTGTTCCAGATTGATCCGGAATTTAAAACCACTGTTTCACGCATGGCGGGAGCTTTAAGGAATGGTGGTAGTTTGAAAGGGGGCTTAAACAGAATGGCTCAGGGCACAAAAAGCGGGGGTGTGATAACACTTAGGAGACACATTAATTGTGGCAATCCAGGGCACACTGAGGGCCTCACAACACTGATCACACAGCGGCCAAGAACCTTGTTGAGCTCCCTGATTGGTCTCGGGACGGTGAAGAACCTACCGGTAACCACAGATACCACAAGGAGGCTGAGAAGGACAGAAGGGTGTGGCGGCGGCGGGGGTGGGGGGGTGTGGGGGTGGAGGGGTGGGGGGTGGTGTCTTACCCCACTGTGGTCATCACTGGGCCAACTGCTAGGCTGCTCAGACCATTTTCTGGACCGTGGTGACTTTGTGTGATGAAGAGCCATTCCTTTGCAGCCACACAGACCCATGAAACACCCACATTTTCCCCGGTACTCCCCTGAAAACCCATCCAGTTTGGACTTGGAAGCACCTTCCGTAACGGAACATTGTAGCACATTCACGCAAAGTAAAATAAAAAGCAACATTTCCCCCAGCACGAAGCCACTTTAGATGGCGTGTCTCAGTCTGAAATAGCTATGCAGGCTCTACCCGGACTCACTGACCCCATATTCATGATGTAACTAAAAGGGGTGCTGAGGATGTATGTGGCAGATAAAGTTTCTCTGTCAGGGAAGAGATTTTGAAACTGACTTCAAAGACGAGAAAAGAGAGTCACTGTTAAAGCCTGGGTTTCATGGGGAGACCTCATTTCAGCGGAACACTTAATAAACCAAGTCCGCAGCGTGGAACTTCTGGGCTCTTTGATCAGCAGCACCTGGAGGCTCAGCGTTTAGGGCTTAGTGGTGCTTTGGGTATGTCTCTTGTGGGTTATCCCTGGATTGAGTCAAGGCTTCATCCATTCTCTGGAGAGTTCTCTGCAACCTCCCTAGACAGCCTCCAAGCATTTTAGATCCAGAGACCATTTTCCTTCTCACTTGGCATCTGTCTGTTTCACTTGTGAGCACATTAGTTTCCGTGTAGACTCATCTGTACTTACCAGATCCCAGGACTATGCTGGCCTGAGAGCATCCCAGACAGGAAGAAACCATACCTGGTCCATCTCAGCAGCCTGCTTATCATGTTTCTAAGAAAAAATAAAAATAAAAAAAGAATTATTTCCCAGAACAGCCCAGAGAAGAAAGTTAAATAAAACCTATGCCTCTGGGTACTTTGGACCAGCCTATTAGACTTTTGACCCTTCAAATACAGAAAGAAAAAAAAAGTTATTTCTCGCTGACAAAATATATCAAAGAGGGAACAAATACAAAATAAAATTAAGCTCATAAATTTGACAATGCCATTTGCTTGTTCTTAGGAGCCGCCAAGAATTTATGCCCAAATTTCTATTTTATCTGCAACTCTGAGTTTGTTTTTACTGGAAGGGAAGTTCCTTCAGCAGAGGGTAATTTAATTTTGTTAGTAGCCAGACACATTCTGTTTAGATTTGAACTCCTTTTAAAACGGGCGCGTTCTATCAATCGCTCATCTCCAGCATGTTTGGATTATAGACCCTGTTTAAAAAAGGGGCCGTCTTCTTATTGATGATTTGGTGACCAGCAAGAAACAGACACCTTATCTACAGCAGCTTCCAGAGAGAAATATTATCAATATTCACCGGTTAATTAGTAGGAAATGGTCTGGTCACAGCTCTCTTGCCACGTGGCCTCCCTGCCCCCATGGGACCCAACGCCGCTCTCCTTGTGAATGGCCGTTATTGGACATTGCCGAAGGGAGAAAATTCCAGCAATAGTGAAAACATCGCTTTCCACTCCATCACTGGAAGCCAAACACAGAAACCATATTCAAAGAGTTCTTTGTCCGCAAGATAGCGAGGAACCAGAAACTTGTTCAGCCAGATTCTCTTGTTACAATTTACTGCTTCATCAGGTGGGGGCAGGGACAGACACAGCCCTCCTTTCAATAATAGGATGATTCCCACAGGAAGCTTGGCATCTCCAAGTGTGTGTTTAAAAAAAAAAATAAATCCCTTCCTCTGCTCGCACCTCAGCCTCCAGGGTGGAAAATGTGCCTCTGACTGCCGGAGTGCGCCCACCCGGAGTGTGTGTGAGGGGGGGATTGTGGACCAGTAACCAAACAGGCGCACCAGCGGTGGCTTCACAGTTGGACCGGGAGAGGTGCCAAGGGCGGCCCTATTTCAAACACCTCTCCTGGGGATTAAAGGCGGGAACCCAGGCAGGAAGGGATTGAGAGAGAGAGAGAGAGAGAGAGAGAGAGAGAGAGAGAGAGAGAGAGAGAGAGAGAGAGAGAGAGAGAGAGAAAGGATGGACAGACATCCACCTCCCCGCGGAGCATTCCTAAGAGAACAATCGCCTTTGTTTCCAGCAAGCTGAGAGTCGCTTGGGAAGAGCAGCTGATCCGGGTGTAGGGCAGGTTATAACCTGTGCATACACGCACGTGAGGTCGCCTGGTGACCGAGGGCCCAGGTGGGTGGGCCTGGAATGTTGAAGCTAGTGCAGGGCTGAGGGGGTGTTTGGGCGCCTTGTCTGCCGGCTTGCACCCAGCGTTCTCATTGCATTGGCTTCTGAAGCTCAGAGCAGCAACCCTGTCCCAGGGAATAACTGCATTTCCCAGAGGAGAGTTAAGTATAAAGACATGTAACCTGTCTACTTTGGGGATGGAAATGGCTTCGGTCCAAGTTAGGCCACAACTACTTGGAGAATCAAAAAACAATACACAACAGTTTCACAGACCCTCAGGTATCTTTAGGGAATGAGGATTGTTTGGTGGTTTGAAAGAAAATGGCCCTAAAGAGAGGGACATTATTAGGCTTTGTTGAAGTAGGTGTGGCCTTGTTAGAGAAAGTGGAGCTGTGTGTGTGTGTGGGGGGGCACTTTGAGGTCTCTTGTGTTCAAGCTTCTCTCAGTCTTATACTAAGACCACTTCCTGTTGCTTCCTGATCAAGATGTAGCCAGCACCATGTCTGCCTGCACACTGCCATGCTCCCTATATAATAATGGACTGAACCTCTGAACTGTAAGCTGCCACCTCGATTAAATGTTTCCCTTATAAGAGTAGCCGGTTGTCATGGCGTAGCTGGTTGTCATGGCATAGCCTTGGGCTCCTGTTCTCAAGATCTGATGCCTTAGAAAGGCATGACTGATTGCTGGCCCAGTGCGAGGCGGGGAGGCAAAGGAGGAAGCCACCTACCTACCCAAGCCCAGAAGGTTCTGCATAGCTTCAAAAGGCGGGTTCCTGACTTGTCCCCACACCCTCCCTGATCAAATACCTCTTTTGTTCCCATTTTAGCCTCAACACCCTCTTCTGCTTTCTTAGGGTTTCTGTTCTTTCCTTCTCTGAGTGCTTTCCACTTTCTAAGGCTGTCACATTTAAAGTCTTTAAAATGGATCCCTTTCGCCTGTTAAGTGTCCTCACACACTGTGTTTTGTATCTTGGCTGTGAGGCTGGAAGGGATTCCATTTTGGTGCTAGGACCTTGTGGGACTTTGAACTTCACCCCCACCCCTGAGAAAACCCCCGGAGTCGCTAGCCCCCTTCTAGGGAAAGAATTAGCTAATGGGAAAAACCCAAGTCACACAAAACAGCTGGGAAGATGCTGACCATCTAACTTCCCCCATCTGTTGATAGGTTTCCAAGCAGCCCCTGTGGTTAGCAGAGGGTCGGCAGATGTCCCGAGGACATGACCAGGGGACAGTTGCTGAGGGTGAACAAAGCCCCCTAGAGAATGACAGCCTATCAGAGAATAACAGCTGAGTTTTACCTAATCTTTAGCCGAGTGTGATATAGAATAAGTAGTTTTGTATTTTGAGACTGTAACCTTGTGACTGCTTTGTGGTTTTTGTCTTTATAAACCCTTTACAGTAGTAGACAGGGTCCTTCTCCCCCCATCTGCTGTGTGAGACTGTGAGGCAGAGGACCCACGTTTGCCCGAACTTAGTAAACGAAACCTTGCTTTTGCATTCGGAAGGGTGGCTCTGTGGTGGTCTTCTTGGGGGCCCTAGGACTCAGGCACAACATTGGCCATCAATTCATTCAACCAGTGTTACTTGAGGTACCTGCTTTGTGGCAGAACTTTCCGGGTCACACTGGTGAAGAAACCTGACAAGGACTCCTGTTTTCATGGCCCGTATGTTCTAACAGGATGATAAACATTTATCTATACAAATAAAAGTAAGAAAACAGGGATGCGGGGGCTGGGAGTATAGCTCAGTTGGTAGATCCTAGTCTAACTTAGGCAAAGCACTGGGGTACCCCAGTACCGCATAAGTGACTACGTCAGCACACACCTGTAATTCTGACACTCAAGAAGTGGAGGCAGGGCACCAGAAGGTCAAGTTCAAATCCAAAGCCATTCTCAACAACTTGAGGTTGACCTGAGATACCTTAGACTCTGCTAAGGGGCAGAAGAAAATGAAGATAAAGGCTTAGTGGTAGGGTCTGCTTAGCAGGCTCAAGGCTCTGGACTCAATACCCAGTATATAGAGAAAAAAAAATAGAAGAGAAAGAAAATGATTAGCATGGGTGCTGGGTGTGATGGCACATACCTATAGTCTTAGCCCCCAGGAGACAGAAGCAAGGGGGTCACTGCAGGTTTGAGGCCAGCTGGGTTGCAAGATAGAGTTGCAGATCAGCCAGGGCTACATAGTGAGCTACTCCCTGACTGTTCCCTTCACCTCCTTGCAAAAGAAAATTATCAATAGTTGGAAGGTGGTAAGTGCTGTGGGAAAAATAATTTAGGACAGGAAAGCGATGCATGCTGACCACAGTGGAGAAGGTTGGACCACTTGCTACGCTAAAGTTTCAGTGCCTGTATTTTTTATTTGCAACAATGGCATTGCAACTTATTTTTGCCTTTTTGTTATTTTTGCTTAGCACCACATTTTTAAAATTCCCTCCAAGCTGTTAGGAGTATATTTAATTTATTGCTTCTAGCAGGGCGGTGGTGGCGCACGCCTTTAATCCCAGCACTCGGGAGGCAGAGGCAGGCGGATCTCTGTGAGTTCGAGGCCAGCCTGGTCTACAAAAGCTAGTTCCAGGACAGGAACCAAAAAAGCTACGGAGAAATCCTGTCTCGAAAAATCCAAAAAAAAAAAAAAAAAAAAAAAAAAAGATTGCTTCTAACTTTGTGCCACGTTACGTGATGTGTGTTTACTGTACTTACCCAATCTCCCAGTGATCGACTCTTGGATGCCCTCCAGCTTCCCAATCGATCAACGTTATCGCCACTGAGAAAACCACGTTTTAGATTTACAGCCTAGAGTAAAATCACTTGCTGTAAATTCTTCTCCTACTTAGTTTCACCAACTGTTACAGTTGTTCCCCGGAATTGCTGAAACGGCTCACAGCCCCATCAGCATGTACGAGGGTCCTTGTATCCCCTGCCCCTGCCAACACTTGGCATCACCCGGTTCCTAGAGTGTTTGCCAGAGCAGCCTGGCATTTGCTGTCAATGCTGCCGCTGAAATAACATTCTGTTGCTGGTTTTCAGGGGCCCTTGTTTTCCTGACTTGCCCAACTCTAAACACCAACCTGTCTTACAGGTACCTCCAGGGAGCTTTTCTACTTAAAGACCAATTCCTTTTGGATTTCACCGCCTTGGGTCAGAATTCCTATCCCTTAGTTGTGCACTGAAATTATCTGTCCCTCTGTGGTGTCACAGTTTGGTTTCTGTACTGAGTTCCTATCTCTGATCTTAGCAGACCTATGTTATCCCCTCTTACTTTAAGACTGTCAATTGACGTGGTCCACTGACATGTTCTTTCTTCAGCTGTTTTTGTTCCTTCTGGCTTTAATGATGGGCTGGAGAGATGGCTCCGAGGTTAAGAGCATTGACTACTCTCCCAGAGATCCTGAGTTCAATTCCCAGCAACCACATGGTGGCTCACAACCATCTAAATAAATCTAAAAAATAAAAGGACTGCCAACTGATATGGTCTACTTTGCCCATGTTCTTTCTTCAGCTGGGAAAGTTGTCCTCCCTACCAGACAATTGGGGCTCACTATAGGCAGCAAGATACACTCTATTGCTTTCCTCTCAGTTTTGGGGCCCTGTCCTTCAAATGTTCCCATGGTTTGCTCTCTATCCCTGCTGTGACAATGTTTCATCCTGTCGTGGATACTTCAGAACCACTTCTTTTTTGAGGGAGGGTCTGTATTCTAGTTATGGTCCTAGTCTTGGGATTTCCTGCCGTGTGGGGCACACAGGCGTTCCACCAATGTGCATTGACCAAATGAAGGAAAGCAAGAGTGAGACAAGGTCTCATCTCCATGTGTACACACATGCATGAGTCCTTCCTCTAGTCTCCATGTGTACACACATGCATGAATCCTCCCTCTAGTCTCCATGTGTACACACATGCATGAGTCCTCCCTCTAGTCTCCATGTGTACACACATGCATGAGTCCTCCCTCTAGTCTCCATGTGTACACACATGCATGAGTCCTCCCTCTAGTCTCCATGTGTACACACATGCATGAGTCCTCCCTCTAGTCTCCATGTGTACACACATGCATGAGTCCTCCCTCTAGTCTCCATGTGTACACACATGCATGAATCCTCCCTCTAGTCTCCATGTGTACACACATGCATGAATCCTCCCTCTAGCCTCCATGTGTACACACATGCATGAATCCTCCCTCTAGCCTCTATGTTTACTCACATGCACAAGTACCCCCCCTATAGGCAGAGAGATAAAAAACAGAAACAAAACAAGCAAACAAAAATACCACAGACTGAATGTCTTAAAACAAAAGAAATTGATTTCTCAGGTTTCTAGAGGTGAAATCCCACATATTTCGGGCACCTTATGTCCTAGTTGACTCCCACAGGCCCACCACTATCATGGACGTAAGGCTATGAACATGTGAACATGGGGACAAGCATTCATATCATAGCCTCCTCCAAATATTTCTCTGCTCTCCCTTTTACTCAAAAATTGACCTC